>NC_056743.1:415967187-416267187 GCF_019279795.1 Protopterus annectens | reverse complement strand
AAATGAGATCTGGGTTAACTGAGAGAAGGGCACTGGGTAGCAGCTTAGCTCGAGAGTTTTTGGTGTACGCGAGCTTGGTATAAGGCCGACTCGGTTCCGAACCCATCAGTTATGAATAGGAAAAAGATTAACAACTTCAGATCTATTATTTTAATGTTTTTTAATCTGCTGTGGAGCTTTAATCCCCGGTCTCCCCTAAAAATGGGCCAATGGCTTGGTCCGACTTTCCTGGTTACCAAAGGACAAATAAACAAATAAAAAAGAAAGAAAGACTTTTCAGTATGTGCTGCATTCAAAATGAGTTTTACTAAATTTTGAACAGCCCACCTGTGTGGAGTAAATACGTTTTTTGATGGGGTTGGAGCTTAGCAATTAAATACCAGTCCTCCTTCTTTAGGAAAGGTTGTGGTCGTTCATAGGCTGAACACAAAAGGCTGTAGACTGCAAATGCCACTACACCAGAAAAACGATGAGGCTGTATCGTAAAAAACACTTTAATGGATAATAGAAATGAAATAAAACACACAGATAAAAATGTTTTATTTCATTTCTATTATCCATTAAAGTGGTTTTTGAGATATGGCCTCATCGTTTTTCTGGTGCAGTGGCATTTGCGGTCTACAGCCTTTTGTGTTCAGCTGTTACATTGTTTGTTGGTGTTTTTCGTTCATAGGCTACCAGAGGACAAAAGTCATCTTCAGATACAATGGGAAACAAAGGATTACAATGCTTAACATACACCTGCAATATCACTGTAACATTTTAATGTGGTACCATGTGCAAGTATCCCTGTATTGAACACACCTTGTGCAAATGTGAGGAGTGAACTACACACAAAACAAAGTCCTCACTGTTTACATACATTAAAACCAGGATGGCTATATATCCCCCAAACACTCATCCCTCTTCATCAAGCACCTCTGTAAAGAAAACCTAAAACCACTGGGTTAAAGAATGCCTACAGGTGAACTGGAGGATCAGATACACTAAAAAGGAATGCAGACATTCACTGCCATATGGTCAAATGAGGGATGGGTTCCAGCTCATGAATAGCATATTAACAGATTTCTAAAAATCATTCTGCCCTGCATTTTTTCCTCTTGCCCTTCTACCAGCTCTTCCTACCTTTATGAAGCCAATATCTAGCATGGCACTATTATGCAAAATACACAAGAATCCCAGCACTTAGTCAGTCTAGCCAGAACAAAAAAATGGAGTGCAGTACTTCAGTATAACAATGTTTGACTAGACTATATGCATGCCTTTTGACTACTTGTTCCCAGCATAAAACCACAAAGCTTACGGACCCAGAAAACTACTGTGCAGTGTGCATAGTACAAAAGGGCAGAGCTCCTGAGGGCTTGGTTTATGTGGCAACATACCCCGTTTGCTGCAGCTGTCATATGAAACAAAACGCTGAGAAGATAAACGTAAACCACAGAATGTCAGCTCTAAAATGTAATTTCTGCTGCTGAAAAGCCTCGTTACAACCTTCAAGGGTGATAGAAGGATATGAGATTCAGGTGCATGGGAGAAAGTTTTCTAGATATTATCATGTTACTGACAACAGCTGGCTGTGGGGATTTAATGTATTTAAAGAACGTTATGTACCTCTGTCATAAGACACTAAGCACAGGTGATGATTTCTGTGGTTTTTCAAAACACGGTTGCTGCTTTCAACTGCAGCATACAGACTCCATTCATAGAATGATGACCCATGTACATGTTTAGCTTTTTAAATTGGGAACTATAACATATTTACAAGGATTATACAGTATGCAATGTGGCATCATAATGCAAATAGTAAGATGTGTGCCTCAAAGTTTGGAGCAAGATACAAAGGTGGACAGTATCTTTGAAACAGTAAAGCCATGAATGTAGCATTCCCACACAAGGTAACACTCGGTACTTACATTTACTTTTCCTAATCCAAACAGCCTCCCCCCCACCTGCCCGTCATCATTCACATGTGCTAACCTTAATCCTAGCCTTGCCTCTAATCCTAACCCTACACATTAGGATACTAAGAACCCTTTCCCTAACACTACCACTGCACAAGACAGATAGACACAAGCACACACACACACACTTCAAACATAAAACTACTTAATCAGACCAACACATCTATCCCTCTTCACTAGCCATTACTCTATCCCTAACCCACAAAGCACTCAACACCAGTGCCAAAACTTTCATTACTGCCCACTCCCACTTACCTTGTGTTCAGTGATTCATAATTTGACTGCTCCACGCTTCACAAAGTCTTTACTTGGCCAATTCTCACACCAAAAATGTTTTTGATGAATGTTACTTTGGACCAGACATATGAATCCATATAAAATCTGTCCAGACAATAATAATACAATGCATAACTGAAAGTAGTAATTTGTCAAATTGCCTTGTCAGCTACATATTTATAGCACTATAGTTTTATATTTAGTTTTGAATATTAACTACTCAAATAATTGGAATTCACTGGTAGCTTGCAAAAAACTTTGTTAAAAAATATCCTATGTGGAGCTTTTCTTCCTGGGCATCTGATGAAAAATGGCTTTGCCCAGTCAGATCTTCCTAGTAAAAAAAATGGAAATAAATAAATATCTGGTACTTCCTGACTCAGTCGGCAACCTGCTTTTATAACCTGGCAGACCCCCCCTCAAACTATCTAAGTAAAAGATTCTCCTGCCTGAAAGGACGCTACCCTGAGAAACTCTACCCTCATACAAGTTTTTGAAGTCTGACCTACAATTGGATAAAGCAGACCCCCTCAAACTAAGTAAAAGGCTCTCCTGCCTGAAAGGACGCTACCCTGAGAAACTCTACCCTCATACAAGTTTCTGAAGTCCGACCTACAATTGGATAAGGTTAATACCTTACACTGTACTACAAAATCCTATGTACTGTATACTGCTGACCTGGGTCTATAGGCACCTTTTAGGCTGTGCCCCACAGTAATTTGGCTCCCTCCATGTTGTTTAAATTAACTGGTTTGCCCCAGTATCTTATAACAATATTTCCTAAACCTAAAATAATACCCTGAATACTGTAATTTCACTCTGCTCTCCCACACATAGCCCTGAAAATTATACTCTGCAGCTAAAAAAATCCTGCAAGTGTATAAAATACAGCTTAAACATTTGTCTATTATATGGTGCAAAAAAAAGTTTAAACATACAGGCAAACAGTCAGTTTAACATACGACCATACTTACCAAAGCCTAAGGAAACATTTGGCGTCAGTGTTAGCCCCGCCTCGTGCTAATTACCAATCAGTGCCTCATACATCACTAAACAATCCTCTCCCCTTGACCCATTTCCTTCTCTTCCATTCCACCACACCCTGCTAGCACAGTCAACCATGAGAATTGGCCAGCCCCCCTTACAAAATGCAAACAAATAAAACATATATAATTACCTTACTGCCTCTACTATTTCTATTTTACCACCTTACTGCTTACGAACAAAAACTTGACCATGGTATTCACTACCCAAATGGTCAAACAGCCACCCATGGCTTCACACATAAGACCAAACACTTTACCATTCTCTGTACACCCAATCTACCAGCCTCAACAAAATATCACCCCTGTAAAGCCACAAAACATAATCCTAAAGACAAAGACTATATAAAACTTATAAACAAACTCCTAAAGCTTAGAGTATCCTGTCATTATAACCTTATAATACATGGGGACATTCATCCCAACCCTGGCCCACACACACCCCTTAACCCTACCACAAACCCCACAATCAAACTACCCCTTTCTACTCCCACTAGCTCCCTCCTAGCATTTCACCTAAATATCAGAAGTATTAACAATAAAATTCCCAACCTACACGTCCTCCTAGCAACCCACGCCCCAGACATTATGTGTCTTACAGAAACCTGGCTAAAACCAAATACTACTGATAATGAGATCCTACCTCCAGGATATAATACTCACCGGTTAGACCGTACTAACCTAGTACTACAGACAATGAGATACTACCTCCAGGATATAATATTCACCGGTTAGACCGTACTAACCTAGTACTACTGATAATGAGATACTACGTCCAGGATATAATATTCATCAGTTAAACCGTACTAACCTAGTACTACTGATAATGAGATACTACGTCCAGGATATAATATTCACCGGTTAGACCGTACTAACCTAGTACTACTGACAATGATATACTACATCCAGGATATAATATTCACCGGTTAGACCGTACTAACCTAGTACTACTGATAATGAGATACTACCTCCAGGATATAATACTCACCGGTTAGACCGTACTAACCTAGTACTACTGATAATGAGATACTACCTCCAGGATATAATACTCACCGGTTAAACCGTACTAAGCTAGTACTACTGATAATGAGATACTACCTCCAGGATATAATACTCACCGGTTAGACCGTACTAACCTAGTACTACTGATAATGAGATACTACCTCCTGGATATAATATTCACCGGTTAGACTGTACTAACCTAGTACTACTGACAATGAGATACTACCTCCAGGATATAATATTCACCGGTTAGACCGTACTAACCTAGTACTACTGACAATGAGATACTACCTCCAGGATATAATACTCACCGGTTAGACCGTACTAACCTAGTACTACTGATAATGAGATACTACCTCCAGGATATAATACTCACCGGTTAGACCATACTAACCTAGTACTACTGATAATGAGATACTACCTCCAGGATATAATATTCACCGGTTAGACCGTACTAACCTAGTACTACTGATAATGAGATACTACCTCCAGGATATAATATTCACTGGTTAGACCATACTAACCTAGTACTACTGACAATGAGATACTACGTCCAGGATATAATATTCACCGGTTAGACCGTACTAACCTAGTACTACTGATAATGAGATACTACCTCCAGGATATAATACTCACCGGTTAGACCGTACTAACCTAGTACTACTGATAATGAGATACTACCTCCAGGATATAATATACACCGGTTAGACCGTACTAACCTAGTACTACTGATAATGAGATACTACCTCCAGGATATAATATTCACCGGTTAGACCATACTAACCTAGTACTACTGACAATGAGATACTACGTCCAGGATATAATATTCACCGGTTAGACCGTACTAACCTAGTACTACTGATAATGAGATACTACCTCCAGGATATAATATTCGCCGGTTAGACCGTACTAACCTAGTACTACTGATAATGAGATACTACCTCCAGGATATAATATTCACCGGTTAGACCGTACTAACCTAGTACTACTGATAATGAGATACTACCTCCAGGATATAATACTCACCGGTTAGACCGTACTAACCTAGTACTACTGACAATGAGATACTACGTCCAGGATATAATATTCACCGGTTAGACCGTACTAACCTGGTACTACTGATAATGAGATACTACGTCCAGGATATAATATTCACCGGTTAGACCATACTAACCTAGTACTACTGACAATGAGATACTACGTCCAGGATATAATATTCACTGGCTAGACTGTACTAACCTAGTACTACTGATAATGAGATACTACCTCCAGGATATAATACTCACCGGTTAGACCGTACTAACCTAGTACTACTGATAATGAGATACTACGTCCAGGATATAATATTCACTGGTTAGACTGTACTAACCTAGTACTACTGATAATGAGATACTACCTCCAGGATATAATACTCACCGGTTAGACCGTACTAACCTAGTACTACTGATAATGAGATACTACGTCCAGGATATAATATTCACTGGTTAGACCATACTAACCTAGTACTACTGACAATGAGATACTACGTCCAGGATATAATATTCACCGGTTAGACTGTACTAACCTAGTACTACTGATAATGAGAGACTACCTCCAGGATATAATATTCACCGGTTAGCCTGTACTAACCTAGTACTACTGATAATGAGATACTACCTCCAGGATATAATATTCACCAGTTAGACCGTACTAACGTAGTACTACTGATAATGAGATACTACGTCCAGGATATAATATTCTCCGCACTACAAGGAAAGGAGGTGGGATAGCAGTCCTTTACAAAAATACTCTATTAATAGAGACACCATTCCAATACCCCAATTCAATAATGCAGAACTCCTCATAACCAAACTACAGATTAACCATAATAAATGCTTGAGCATCGTCTGTGCATACATTCCATCAGGCAACAACATAAACACCCTAGAGGGTATCCTTTACTGGTTATCCAATACCTATCCCCAAGAAACCATTGTTCTTGGTGACTTCAATACCGATTGGCACCCCTGCTCCTCTGAACCTCCCATCACCCCCATAAACATATCTGGGTTTAAACAGACCATAACCTCTCCCACCAGGATAAACAAACCTACCAATATTGAAAGTATCCTAGACTGGATCCTAGTTAATAACCAACCCCAACTGTACACAGCTGGGACTCTCCCTGATGACCTTACCGACCATCTACTAACCTATATCATAAAACATAAGGCAGGAAACCCCTACCAGACCAAATATAAAACACTTAGAAACAGGAAAAACTTTGACCCTGTTATTTTCCTAAACAAACTAAAAGCCGTTGACTGGTGTAAACTAAAAAATCTACCATTAGAAGAGGCTATAGATCACTTTAACACTATATTCCTAGGTATCCTTGATTCCCATGCTCCAGCACGTACAATAAAAACTAGATCAAACTCACCACCATGGCTCACAAAAGATACCAAATCAAAAGTCAAAACCAGAAACAGAGCCTGGGCCAGCTGGAGATCAACTAAAGCCCCACTTGATCACTTAAAATATCGTTAACTCAGGAATGAAACAAAAAAAATCTATTCTACTGATAAAAAAAAGCTTCTACCAAAATCTCCTACAAAAACACCAAAACAACCCTCAAAAGTTCTGGACAGGCTTAAATCAACTTCTTCATCCAGGTCATTCTAGCACCCCAACCCCAGCCAACCACACCCATAGTTCCCCAGAGACCATAGTTGGCGCTTATAATAACTTTTTCACTGAAACAATCCAATCTCTAGCAAATCAACTAACACCCACAAACTTAAACCTCTCCTCTAGTTTACCCACTAATCACCCCCAACTTAGCTTCCAACCCATATCCACTAGTTTTATCAAAACACTTATAAAAAAACTAAAACCTACTACCCTCTTTGCTGACTTCCTCCCTGCAGAGTATCTACAAATAGCTGCAGATGCCATTGCATTTTCCATATCTATCCTGATCAACAGAACCTTATCTGAAAGCACGATCCCCTCCCTCTGGAAAATATCCCACGTCATCCCACTCCATAAAGGTGGAAGTTCTACAGACATATCCAACTATAGACCCATTGCCATTCTTTCCCCACTAGCCAATATAATGGAGAAATTTGTCCACAAGCAATTAATGTAATACCTTACACAGAGTAACTTACTATCCAACTCCCAGCATGGTTTCAGGCCACACCACAGCACCACCACGGTCCTCCTTTCCTTTACTACTGCCATAAACCAAAACAGGAATGACAATAGGCTAACCTCTGCCCTCCTTCCTGACCTATCAAAAGCCTTTTATATGGTCAACCATGAACTTCTCATTCTTTCTCTAAGGTCAATTTCCCTTAATGAGCACGCAATCCAGTGGTTCCAGTCCTACCTGACTGGTAGACAACAGGCAGTATTATGGCAGGGCAAACTGTCCAGCCAGCTACCTCTCACACTTGATGTCCCTCAAGGGTCCATACTAGGTCCACTACTCTTCTCTATTTTCATCAATAACCTTCACACTGCTATCCCTAAAGCTACCTGCATTCAATATGCAGATGATTCCACTCTGATCTGCTCAGCCACCTCCCCATCCGAACTGCAAATCTTAACCCAGAATGCATTTAATAATACTGAAAACTGGCTCGCCAACCAATGCCTACTGCTGAACCCCAATAAAACTAAACTTCTACTCTTCACCCTCACTAGTAGCTCTGCCACACTCTCATTCTCTGTCATGTCTAACCACTATCACTATCTCCCCAGATACCTACACCAAGCTTCTAGGGGTTATCATAGATAATAATCTTAAATTTGACCTACAAGTCAACAAAACCATACAGACCATCAATAAGAAGCTTGGATCACTGTATAGAAACAAGTAATTTTTAACCCCACTGGCTAGAACTGCAATCGCCCAGTCACATCTACTCTCTACTTTTATATATGTCCAAACACACAAATAAAGATACCTCACCAAAGGTTCAACTGCTAAACAGCAAAGTGTATCTAAAACGAAAAAATAGTAGCAACCACCACTAGATTCCAATATTTAATGACCAGAAACGATAAAACAATAGAACAGTAACGTATACAGGATAAGCGCTTTCGGGCTGTGCCCTTCTTCAGATAAAAGCAACATTCATAACATCTATTTTTATAGGAAGTGGCAACCAATCATATACTAGTATTGTACTCGCCGTTTCTTAAGAGCAGGTTTTAAAGGGACCACATCATTGAAACCAGTATACCTGTGTGCTGTCAATCCCAGTATCCATTTTGTTTCTTCTAATTCTGTATCATTTATTACATCACCCCCCCAAACCCTTTTCTAACTATCCAGATGGCCATGAACATGAAATAATGTCCCTCATTGTTAGAAATATGCCTAAATAAGGCACTGTGCTCATTCCATGTCCTTATGGCAGATAAGTGATTCAAAATCCTAGTTTTAAATTTATAGTTGGTCTTACCTACATAGTAGCAAGTACATCTCTGACATGTGGCAAGGTAAACCAAGTTCATGGTGTTACAATTGGCGTTGGCCCCAAATTGATATACCTTTCCTGTAACTGGGTGTGTAAAGATAGAGTCCCTATACAAACAACCACATGCTTTACAAGCCCCACATGGTCTGGTCCCTCTACTGACCATTGCCCGTTTGGAGCTCTCCATGCCCTCATTAGCCAAGATGTCCTTCAGGTATCTAGTTCTTCTAAACCCAAAGTTGGGCTGATCACCTATAAAATTCCTTAACTTCCCATCTGTTAATAGAATCTTCCAGTTATGTCGCAGACCCCATGGATGTTATTACTATAGGTGAGCATTAGTCTAATCACACCATCATTACTGTTGTTAATGGGTGAGACAACAACACCTCTCCGTTTTAACCAGGGTTGTAACCTGGTTTCCCTGTATTGTCTCTGGCGTTGAATGATGTAATTTATTTTCTTACCATCATAGCCCCTTTCTTTAAAATGCCGTCATCTTAACTAACTCATCTTCATAATTCTGATCTTCAGTGCATAACCTAGGTCCTGTTCATATTTGTCCAGTTACAATGTTATCAAAGGTAAATCTAGGATGCATACTATCCTGTGTCAGAATATTATTCTTCCAGCATTACAGTATCAACTGAAGATTTGACAGTGAACCTGAGAAAGTTGGTAGTGGACTCTAAATATGCTACAAAACTTGACAGATCACTTTCATACCCTCCCCACAGAAGAAAAGCATTGTTTACAAAGCGCCTATATAGGCACAGACTGTCTCTCCAAGCATTATTAGTGCCCAAAACATATTCGCTTTCCCAACAAGACAGTATCATATTTGCATATGCATTGGCACAGGGGGGGTGCCCATGGCTACTCCCTGTACTTGTCTATATAAATTGCCCATGCATGAAAAAACACTGTATACCAATACTATTGTTAACAATCTCTTAATGGGCAATCCTTTACTTATTCTTGACTTGCATGTTACAGTGGAAAGGATGCCTTTAGTGGATTCGAATGCTTTTAACAATCCAGTATTTGAAGAGCGTATGAATGACTTTACACATAAAGTAAATAGACTTAAACGTTTGCAGTGGCAACACAACCATTTCGAAGCCTGCTTACAGTTTGGTGTCATACCCAGAGGTAAGAGGGTCTTCTGTATGCCGACTTGCAAATGACAACAAATAAATATCAACACTGTTTTTTCCTACATGCGTCTCTTATTGGAATATTTTGCTCCAGTAGAGAGGCAACTGGATGAAGAAGTTGAACTGTTGCAGCAGTGACTTGAGACTGAGTTTACTGAAATAAGGTACATCACTTGTTTAGAAGCAGCATATTGTGCTTTTTCTACAACTGATCAGAAGTTGCAGCAGGTCAAAGTCAAGAAGCTGCAGCATGATCATTCTGACTTTATGAATGTCCAGATTTTTGTCTGGCCCAGGGACAATGCTCATAATAACTCACAAGTTGTACAAACAACATTGAGTAGTGGGGGGGACGTGCCACAGAGACTGGGGCGAAACAATGTTCCTAAAGAAGTGACCAGTGAGAGAGGCCGTTGGATGTCCACAGAGGGCCAATCAACGAGGAGAATAATGTCGCAAGGGGTGAATGAGACACAGGAAGAGAAAGACCAGTCCAGAGGTAACGAAGTATGTTTGCAACAGAGTATAGAGTCACAACCACCACACGAAAATTTGAGTCCCGTGATTGTGACAGAGTCAGCATCATCAGGTTTGACTGTTAATGGTAATGCTAGGAATGTGGTTATTGACTTAGGGGCCAGACCTAAGCTTCTGTGCAGCAACACGAGTGATGGGCGTTTTTTTGCTCATCTACCAGCCCCTATCAAAAAGAAAGGTGAGTGGAAATGCTCGCACAGCGGCAACAGGGAGATGAAGAGAAGGAGGTTATCCCATTGACTGAGGACAATATTGTTTTTAATCTGTCTGGGTATGTTCTTACTGATGATGAAATGTTTGTATTAAACAAGGGGTTAGCTTTTATCCCCAGTCAAGAAAGTTTTTTTAGTGATGGGATTTTGGACATTTTAAATGTTTGGAAGGAATGTTATGCTTAAAGAGATGTTCGGAAGTGGCAACCAATCAACCAATCAAGGGTCCATAGATTGAGACAACCGAGTGTGTTTGTTCCGGTTTTCAATGCAACTATGCAAACTTTCATTAAGGTATGTGAACAAGAAATTCAAGTTTATTTACAGGAAGGTAACAATAGGAAATTTCACAATTTAACCAAGTCACAGTGTAAGGCCATGTATGATTTGAAAAACAATACACAGATTACAATACAACAGGCTGATTGGGGGGGGGGGGCAGTAGTGGTGCTAAATAGAGAAGATTACCATGGTAGACTGTTAACAGATGAAGCTATATTTGTTCAAATTTCTCCCATCAGTATGCATGGTCTAATTAGAGAGGTTAGAAGTTAGTTGAAGCAGATGGTGAATGAGGGTTTAATGGATAAAGAACTTTTGGATTTTTTTATGTGCAGAGAACCCGGTTACACCAGTGTATAAGGCTCTACCCAAGATCCACAAGGATCTAAGTAAACCACCTCTCAGACCGATAGTATCGGGGAGAGGGTGGGTTACTGATAATATCTCAATATGGCTTGCGTGTACCCTGAGACCTTCTCTGCTACATGTGAACAAGTACTTAAAGACACAGGACATTTTTTTTTACCTCGTTGAAATATTTTGAGGTTGCTGTTAACAGAAAGAAGTATATTATGGCGACTTTAGATGTAAATAGTTTATTTACAGTTATTAGTAATGAGTATAGTGTGCAGGCTGTTAGCCTGTTGAGTGAACTATATCATACGGATGGGATTAAGTTGGAATTAATTAAGAGATTGTTAACAATAGTATTGGAATACAATGTTTTTTTCATGCATGGGCAATTTATATAGGCAGGTACAGGGGGTAGCCATGGGCACCCCCTGTGCCAATACATATGCAAATATGGTAATGTCTTTACATATGCAAATATGGTAATGTCATGTTGGGAAAGACAGTATGTTTTGGGCACTAATAATGCTTGGAGAGACAAAGTGTGCCTATATAGGTGTTTTGTAGATTATATTTTTCTTCTGTGGGGAGGGGATGAAAGTAATCTGTCAAGTTTTGTAGCATATTTAGAGTCCACTACCAGCTTTCTCAGGTTCACTGTCAAATCTCCAGTTGATACTATAGATTTTTTGGATGTGAGGCTCATGCAAAATGAAACAGGGTTTAAGAGTACACTTTATAGGAAGGAATGCTGGAAGAATAATGTTCTGACACAGGATAGTATGCATCCTAGATTTACCTTTGACAACATTGTAATAGGACAAATAGGAACATGACCTAGGTTATGCACTGAAGATCAGAATTATGAGGATGAGTTAGTTAAGATGACAGGACACTTTAAAGAAAGGGGCTATGATGTTAAGAATATAAATGATATAATTCAATGCCAGAGACAATACAGGGAAACCAGGTTACAACCCTGGTTAAAACGGAGAGGTTTCGCTATCTCACCCATTAATAACAGTAATGATGGAGTGATAAGTCTAATGCTCACCTATAGTAATAAAACCCATGGGGTCTGCGATATAGTAAGGAAGAACTGGAAGATTCTATTAACAGATGAGAAGCTAAGGAATGTTACAGGTGATCAGCCCAACTTTGGGTTTAGAAGAAATAGAAACCTGAAGGATATCTTGGCTAATGAGGGCATGGCGAGCTCCAAACGGGCAATGGTCAGTAGAGGGACCAGACCATGTGGGATTTGTAAAGCATGCGTTTGTTTGAATAGGGACTCTATCTTTACACACCCGGTTACAGGAAAGGTAAATCATTTTGGGGCCAACGCCAACTGCAACACCATGAACTTGGTTTAACTTGCCATATGTTAGAGATGTACTTGCTACTATGTAGGCAAGACCAACTGTAAATTTAAAACTAGGATTTTGAATCACTTATCTGCCATAAGGACACAGAATAAGTACAATTTCTTATTTAGGCATATTTCTAACAATGAGGGGCATTATTTCATGTTCATGGCCATCTGGATAGTTAGAAAAGGGTTTAGAGGGGGTGATATAATAAATGATACAGAATTAGAAGAAACAAAATGGATACTGGAATTGACAACACACAATTATCCTGGGCTCAGTGATGTGGTGCCTTTAAAATCCGCTCTTAAGAAACAGTGGGTACAATACTAGTATATTATTGGTTGCCACTTCCTATAAAAATAGATGTTATGAATGTTGCTTTTATCTGAAGAAGGGCACAGCCCAAAAGCGCTTATCCTGTATACGTTGTTGTTCTATTGTTTTATCATTTCTGGTCATTAAATATTGAAATCCAGTGGTGGTTGCTGACATTTTTTCATTTTGGCTACTCTTATATATGCCTCACCTGTACTCTCAAACCTCAACAAATCTGAACAAAGTAAGCTCTCCCATAGCTCCTGTACTCTCCAACCTTAATAAATCTGAACTGAGTGAGCTCTCCCATAGCTCCTGTACTCTCCAACCTTAACAAATCTGAACTGAGTGAGCTCTCCCATAGCTCCTGTACTCTCTAACGTTACTAAATCTGAACTGAGTGAGCTCTCCCATAGCTCCTGTACTCTCCAACCTTAACAAATCTGAACTGAGTGAGCTCTCCTATAGCTCCTGTACTCTCCAACCTTAACAAATCTAAACTGAGTGAGCTCTCCCATAGCTCCTGTACTCTCCAACCTTAATAAATCTGAACTGAGTGAGCTCTCCCATAGCTCCTGTACTCTCCAACCTTAACAAATCTGAACTGAGTGAGCTCTCCTATAGCTCCTGTACTCTCCAACCTTAACAAATCTGAACTGAGTGAGCTCTCCCATAGCTCCTGTACTCTCAGACCTTAATAAATCTGAACTGAGTGAGCTGTCCCATAGCTCCTGTACTCTCAAACCTTAATAAATCTGAACTGAGTGAGCTCTCCCATAGCTCCTGTACTCTCCAACCTTAATAAATCTGAACTGAGTGAGCTCTCCCACAGCTCCTGTACTCTCCAACCTTAACAAATCTGAACTGAGTGAGCTCTCCCATAGCTCCTGTACTCTCAGACCTTAATAAATCTGAACTGAGTGAGCTGTCCCATAGCTCCTGTACTCTCAAACCTTAATAAATCTGAACTGAGTGAGCTCTCCCACAGCTCCTGTACTCTCCAACCTTAATAAATCTGAACTGAGTGAGCTCTCCCATAGCTCCTGTACTCTCCAACCTTAATAAATCTGAACTGAGTGAGCTCTCCCATAGCTCCTGTACTCTCCAACCTTAATAAATCTGAACTGAGTGAGCTCTCCCATAGCTCCTGTACTCTCTAACGTTACTAAATCTGAACTGAGTGAGCTCTCCCATAGCTCCTGTACTCTCCAACCTTAATAAATCTGAACTGAGTGAGCTCTCCCATAGCTCCTGTACTCTCAAACCTTAATAAATCTGAACTGAGTGAGCTCTCCCATAGCTCCTGTACTCTCCAACCTTAATAAATCTAAACTGAGTGAGCTCTCCCATAGCTCCTGTACTCTCAGACCTTAATAAATCTGAACTGAGTGAGCTCTCCCATAGCTCCTGTACTCTCCATCCTTAATAAATCTGAATTGAGTGAGCTCTCCCATAGCTCCTGTACTCTCCAACCTTAATAAATCTGAACTGAGTGAGCTCTCCCATAGCTCCTGTACTCTACAACCTTAATAAATCTGAACTGAGTGAGCTCTCCCATAGCTCCTGTACTCTCTAACGTTACTAAATCTGAACTGAGTGAGCTCTCCCATAGCTACTGTACTCTCAGACCTTAATAAATCTGAACTGAGTGAGCTCTCCCATAGCTCCTGTTCTCTCAAACCTTAATAAATCTGAACTGAGTGAGCTCTCCCATAGCTCCTGTACTCTCCAACCTTAATAAATCTAAACTGAGTGAGCTCTCCCATAGCTCCTGTACTCTCCAACCTTAATAAATCTGAACTGAGTGAGCTCTCCCATAGCTCCTGTACTCTCCAACCTTAATAAATCTAAACTGAGTGAGCTCTCCCATAGCTCCTGTACTCTCCAACCTTAATAAATCTGAACTGAGTGAGCTCTCCCATAGCTCCTGTACTCTCCAACCTTAATAAATCTGAACTGAGTGAGCTCTCCCATAGCTCCTGTACTCTCAGACCTTAATAAATCTGAACTGAGTGAGCTGTCCCATAGCTCCTGTACTCTCCAACCTTAATAAATCTGAACTGAGTGAGCTCTCCCATAGCTCCTGTACTCTCTGACCTTAATAAATCTGAACTGAGTGAGCTCTCCCATAGCTCCTGTACTCTCCAACCTTAATAAATCTGAACTGAGTGAGCTCTCCCATAGCTCCTGTACTCTCAAACCTTAATACATCTGAACTGAGTGAGCTCTCCCATAGCTCCTGTACTCTCAGACCTTAATAAATCTGAACTGAGTGAGCTCTCCCATAGCTCCTGTACTCTCCAACCTTAATAAATCTGAACTGAGTGAGCTCTCCCATAGCTCCTGTACTCTCAAACCTCAACAAATCTGAACAAAGTAAGCTCTCCCATAGCTACAACCATATTGCCAGATTTGCTACTGGCTCCACCTATAGAACCCATCATTGCCAGAACTTGAAACAACTAGAGTGGCTAGAACTACTCAGCTTAATTCAATTCAATCATCTCCTAATAGCGCACAACATTCTAGACCACTCTGAGGATATCCCCTCACTTATAAATATTATTAAGCCATATAGCAGCTTGAGATCCCTACAATCAGCCAACAAACTACTGGTCCAAACCCACAAAGCTAATAACTCTGCTGGTGAATCCCTATTTGCCAACTTTGATGGCAAAACTAGGAATGCGTTGCAAAACTATATAACCCTTCAATCCTCCATAGGTCTCATCAAAAAAAAAACTCAAACAGTATCTCAAAGTGAACTGGCTTTGCCCATGTACCAACCCTGATTAAGTTACAAACTGAAAGCATAATCTGTAAATATCATAACGTGTAATTACTTAACCAAGCTTTGTTTCCAAACCAAGCTATGTTTCCAGTTCTGATGTCTTTTTGCTTAAAATTGTGTCAGACTATGGGAATTTGTGAGTCCCTATGTGGGAACATTACTAAACCATTGTACAAAATACACTGTCTTATATTTTCTAATGTTATCTGACTTCTTGTGTAATCTATGTAATATTGTCTATTGGAGCTTTTCTCCCTGGGCCTCCACTGAAAATGGACATGTATCCAATCAGTAAACAAATGTAAAATAAAATAAATAAATAAAGCCAAAGGTCAAATGTATTTTTATAACCATGTATGTCTAACATAACATGCATGGTCTTCAGGAAAGAAGGTTGGGGAGGTGTTGGGCTGAAGGCTTGAAATTAACCCACGTACCTCAAGGGAATGTATAAAGTCCAACTAGGTCCCAGATCTGTGATGGAAAAAATGAAAAAAGTTTGAGGGAGACAAGAGAGACAAAAGTATTACTTCTTGATAATGGTGATGGGTCAGCTGGGACAGAATTTTGAAGAGGCTCAGGGAGAAGGGAATTAAGATCAGGGATGGATCCATCACGAGGCAACACAGACAGCTGACTGAGGCCCAGTGCTGGCTGTTGGTGCCCCATAAACATTAAGAAAGAAAGAAAGAAAGAAAGAAAGAAAGAAAGAAACTATCTCACTCTCATCATCTCCCCGATTTACTGCTCAGCTGCTCCAGTTTTGACATGGGATGAGAAAACCTTCAGGAAGTCTCTCTCTCTCTCTTTTTTTTTTTTTTTCTCATCATCTGAAATGTTGAGTGGATGAAAGGCTTCCTGGAGCTTCACAGTCAAAGCATGCAGTTTCTCAAGCTTCAAAGTGTGAATGGCCCTATCAGATCAGAGACTGGCTTGGTACCCTATCTGCCTGACTGGACAGACTAATGAAATAGGATCTGTGATTATGAATTAGAGTATTCTATAACTGCTACATGAAGCTATTAACTGAAAAGAAAAATCTAAGTAACTGACTGCCCATTTTCTCATTTAGCCAATGAGTCTATGGGCTTACTTAATAAATATCTGCAGTATTAATTTAATAATAAATTACATTCCTTATTCTGTAATAATCTTGCGAAGGATGTCTAAAATTTGATAGTTATATGCGTTTGAACTACTGTCACATCATTCTGCACATGCATGTCATGTTGCATGATAAATGCTCAGGTTAGCAGTCGTGACTGTACACAATTGCATCTTCTACTAGTCCGTAATTCTGCACATGCATGTCATGTTGCATGATAAATGCTCAGGTTAGCAGTCGTGACTGTACACAATTGCATCTTCTACTAGTCCGTAATTCTGCACATGCATGTCATGTTGCACGATAAATGCTCAGGTTAACAGTCGTGACTTTACACAATTGCATCTTCTACTAGTCCGTAATTCTGCACATGCATGTCATGTTGCAGGATAAATGCTCAGGTTAGCAGTCGTGACTGTACACAATCGCATCTTCTACTAGTCTGTAATTCCGTTGATTAAAACGTTAAATATTTAGCTAGTACTACTCCCTGTTGCTACAAAAAGTAAGACTTTATTCTGTAATAAAATTTGGCAATTTCTTCAAATATCTTCAGAAAGTGGGCCAGTCTACAAAATCTCATGTTTTGGTAAGAAATGTTCCACTTTTTTCCATCCAAAATGACAGCACCCCTTATAACTCTTCCCTAACCCTATTCAAGATAAACCTGGAACAGTAGATGGGAAACTGGAAATACACCCAAGATCTGGCAAACTATGTCTCTAATGGACAGAGGCAGCTTGTAAATGTTGCCCTAGTTTACATATACCACATAAAATAACCTCTAAGGCACATAAACTTGTGGGATACATTTGGGAAGCCTGACTATGCTTAAAAGGCCAGCACCTAATCTTGCAGGATATATTTGGGATACCTGGATAGGCTTATAGAGGCCCCAGTGGTTGTTAACCTGGAATACATCTATGGACCTATACACTGTAACAACTCTTAGCTAAAGCACTCCGGATCTAGCCTTCATTGATATGTCAAATTACTTTTTGTTAGGAGGTAAAATATAGTTTTGGTTGGTCCAGTCTATATTCATGTATACCCTGAAGCAAAATAGCTCAGTGAACATTTGATAGTGTGTACTTCCTTGATGGTCTCACACATAAGGGCACACTATTTACCAAAAAAAAAAAACAAAACAACAAAAAAAAAAAAAACAGAATAAGAATTCATAATATCAGGGAAACCATTTGGGCTTAGATTTTTATAAGAAACAGACACAAATTCAGCAAAAGCATTGACATGTTTCCCTAACAATGTTTTGCTTTCATTATTTTGTTTAGTTTCCGTTCGACATATTAATAACCCCATGAAAAAAGATTCAGAAACTGGGCAGGAGAGCTCAGGAAGGAAATAGATCTGAAAAAAAAAAGCTCTGAACAGTTTTGACCTGCAGACTCATAATCAATCGTGTATCATTTTAGACTGAGTCTCACAAAACATTGTAACCAACTAGAATGAAGCAAAAGGTTTCTCTCTTTTTTTTTTAACAAGAAACATTTTATTACATGATCACATATGACACAGGCAATCATATAGTTATATAAATGAAAACAAACTGTAGTGACATAATACAGTTGCAAACATTACACATCACAAGCCATTTTAACATAACTGTAGTTGCAAACATTATGCATCACATAATCTATCCAGTCATTGTCAGTCAGCCATTACACATCTCATTCAAATCCTGGCTTCTTAACCTTGTTCCTCTTCTGTATGTCCTTATCCCAGAATTACCATTTTTCTATGTAATTTGCTTGTACCCTTTTCTAAATATCGCAATTCTAGTTGTTTTACCTTTGTTACTATATTTACTACTTCTAGTCAAGTTGGTTTAGACTTTTATTTCCATGTTCTAGAAATTGCTTTTTTGGCAGCCACCATAGTTAGACTCAGCAAGGTCTTACTATGTCTAGACAATTCTGATGCTGTATTACAGCTCAAAAAAATAACTTCCTTAGTTACACCAGTTTGCTCACCCAGTATGTCTGACAGAGCAGTCTGCAGGGAATCTTTAAATAAAGTTTGCCAACACATTACGCTTCCAGAAAATATGTTCCCAGTTATCTCTTTCTTCCCTAGCACACCTTCAATATTTCCTTCCATTTCTAAGGAAAATTCTTTGGAGTCTGCTTAGGGTATAAAAAATACCTATGCAAAGACTTCCAAACAAAAATCCTAAATCTTCTAGACTTTGTTGCATATTTGGGAGACATACGTATATCCCCTGTTGTTTTTTTTGTGAATTGTTTATGCAATCTCTCTTCCCAATCCTTTCTAACCTCCTCTAATTGATTCTTATAGCTATCATGCAATATTATATTTATTTATTATTTATTTATTCCAGTTTGGTGACTAGGGAGGTCTACTGGCCTCAAGAGCCCATTTTCAGTGGAGGCCCGGGGAGAAAAGCTCCACAATATAATGTTACATCACATAATGAAAATACAAGTAAAAAATACAAAAAAAATACCCAGAAAATTTATTTGAATTACAGTCAAAATGGGTGGAATTTCCACAAGCAGCAGGTAAAAATGCAGTCAAGTAGGTAGTCATTCAATTAAGCAACTAAGATGTTAAAGAAATTGTCCTGGAGGATGAGAGGAATAAAGCATAAGGATGGATGTAGATATTAGTTACATTAACAATGTATGACTATGAGAGAAATTAGAAAGGTATAAAGGTTATCTAGGAGAAAAGGAAGAGGGGAGCTTGGGAGGTATAGAATGAAGAGTACAGTTACATTTTCTGTGAGTATGCAGGTAGGAGTGGAGTTGTGTTTTGAAGGAGTGTAGGTTGTCACAGGTCCTCAGTGTAGAGGGCAGGGCATTCCATTTTTTAGCTAGGGAAAAGGAGAGTAGAAGCTGACCAGCTGGACACTTGGGTTTGTGGACGGAAATAAGGTTTTGGTGAGAAGATCTAAGGGGTCTGGGGGGGGATATATGGTTGAAGAATATTGGATAGTGCGGGGCAGCTGGTGGGTTGAAATATTAATTTGTGGGCTTCGACAATTTGGAGGTAGTCTAGTTGATTGGGGAGTTCAAGCCAATTTAAAGTTTGTAGGGAGGTGCAGTGATGAGAGAGGGAATTTGCCTTGGTGGCAAATTTGGAGATTTTATTGTAGCATATTTCCAGTTTGGAGGTTAGGGTGGAAGATAGATTTGTAAGCAGAGGAGTACCATATAGAAGAGATGGGAGGAGATATGTAGTGGCCAAGGTATGTCTAGTAGAGGGGGAGAGGAATTGATTATTTCTGTACAGTAGGCCGAGTTTTATGTGGGTTTTCTTGATGTTAAGTTGGATGTGGGTATTGAATTTTAAGTGTTCATCGATGGTGACCTCTAGGGGTTTGACGGAGGGAACAATGTCAATGATGCAGTTGTTAAGGCTTGAAATTTGAAATTAGTTTTTTCCAGTGGGGGTGGATTTAAGTGAGTGAATAGAAGAATCTTAGTTTTGTTCGTGTTAACAACAATATGGTTGTATGCTCTATACTGTTTATTCTTTTTTAAGCAGCTTATGTTCTAGATTCTGCTAAAAACTCTACTCTGCTGGTCTTGTGCTTAGGACACCCCCCTATTTCTTTCTCTTTGCTTATACTCTGAGATCAGTCCTTGATAGGTAAGGCAATCTCTATCCTGCAGTCCAAATAAATTCTTGGCTTCATCCCATTCTATGACTTTTCTCTCTCTATTTGCTCCCAATAACTTGGTTCTTTTAATAATTTTCTCCAATAAATTCCAGCCTCCTCTTGCCTATTGTGAAGTAAAAGGTTTCTGATCAAGATTTTCTAGATTAAAAGGGGAACAAGACAACAGTTAAGTGGGATAAGTTGATCCTTCAAAACAGAACAAGGTGGTTTAGTATTACCTGATTTGAAGGTATATTTTATAGTTACACACTCCACATACATACCACAGACAGAAAGTTATAATTCAAAGTGGAAAGGGATGATGATGAAGCAGGGGGAAGTTCAAGAAATAAAGAGAGAGGAATTTCGGATGCAGATCCTTAAGGGTTATAATTATAAAGTAGCAAAAAGCATTCCAAGAACTAAGCCAACACGAAAATGGAGAAAGTAGATTTTGCCAATAGGGATAACTGCAAGTAGGGGTACAGAAAATAAGAAGGAGAGGGCTGAAATATACTGGAGAAAACTGGCAAATGATACAAGGATATTAGGAGCAAATAACTAGAGAGGGAAAGGTAATAAATCCCACCACTCCCAAAATTAATTTGCAGTGTTAGCAGCACAGCAAGTAGCATACTTGCATTTGGGGCAGAAGGCTGTGGGTTCTACTCCCACACCATGTAGATGGATTGCTGATATCCCAGTGCAATTTAAGGGGAGGGTGGCATTTCACTCCTGAGTTTGTTACATTTAGGCAGTCTGTGTGGCTCAGTGGGCGAGGGAAGTTAGTATGGGTGATGACGTTGATGGTTCAAATTTGGAAGTAGTCACATCTTTATCCATTATATAATAGACTTCCCATACACATCAAAGAGAGTACCTCGCTGACCCTCTTCACGTGCAACCTTGATGAGTGGATGGGAAACCACAAATTTGTCCCAGTGGTTCCACCTGTGTCCCTCAGTGGCAGGAGTGACAAGTACTGACTAAGGTTTCTTTTTGGGGATAAACTCTTTGCTAGGCTTATAATGGCCCAGGGCCAATAGTCTAGTAAGCTCTTATGATCCTATGAATAGAGTGGGATAAGGCCAAGAGGACGTTTGGACTGTAGGCTAGAGAGTGGGATTAATATCAGAGTATAGGCAAAGAAAAAAGATAGGGGAATCCTAAGTAAAAGACCTACTCTAGTAGAGTTTTTAGTTGAAGCTAGATTAGAAATTGCTGTTAAAAAAGGGTAATTAGTAGGGCATATAAAATATTCTATAACTATAAGAATCAAGGAGGTTAAAAAAGATTGTGAAGAGAAGTGGAAAAGCAATTTAAAAAAGAACAATGGGAGAACTCATGTATGTCTTCCAAATATGCAACAAAATCTAGAAGGTTAAGGATCTTTGCTTGGAAGTGTTTGCATAGGTATTTTTATACCCAAAGCAGACGTCATAGCAGTTTTCCTCCGGTACATCGCAAATGTTGGCGGTGTGCTGGAAAAAAGAGAGAGAACTGGGAACATACATTTTGGGAGTGTAATGAGTTGGCAGATTTAAAAAAATTCTCTGCAGAGTACTCTGTCAGAAATATTAGGTGAGCAAGAGGCTGTAATTAAGTATATGATTTTTTTTTTGAGCTAGAACAAAGGATCTGAATTGCCTAGCTACATACAGCAAGGCCTTATTAAGTTTAATTCTGTTGGCTGCTAAAAAAGCAATTACTAGAAATGAAAATCAAAGTCTAATCCAACAGTATTTGAACTATTGAATATCATATGGATGACAACTCTTTACAAAAAGGAAAGGAATAAATTATAGAAATAAATTAAAACTGTGGGGACAGTACATGCAGAATAATGTTCAGGAGGAAGGAGAAGTGAGGTTTAAGGGAAGGCAAAAATTTAGTAATTTATGTAATGCTGGACAAATGAAAAGAAAAGATATGTGATATATAAATATATAAATGGAAAAAATGTTAATACAGTTTGTTGTCTGTTAATGCATGTTTGCCTATGTCCCAAATGACAATTTAATAAAGGTGTTAAAAAAATAATTTCTGGACTACATAAAATAAGAGACCCCAAAATTA
Organism: Protopterus annectens; assembly: GCF_019279795.1. NCBI lineage: Eukaryota > Metazoa > Chordata > Ceratodontiformes > Protopteridae > Protopterus > Protopterus annectens. Next base: position 416,244,597 of record NC_056743.1, on the reverse strand, counting down.
ACTAAAAGTCCTATCCAGCAACTCTGTCTCACAGCCCTGAGGTTTGTGCCATGCTCCTTATAGGTTGATAGGTTCACAGGTGTTTGCTAAACCACAAGGGACTTTTTAAGCCTAGCTATGCATCCCAAATCTCTGACAAGTTCTGATATCCTTGATAAGTGTAAGCAAAGGCCTGGAAGATGAACCATTTACAAGTTACCTGTGTCCATTAGAGAGACAGGTGCCAAACCAGGGATGAATTTCCGGTTTCCCAACCAATTGTTATGTTTCACTTGAACTGGGTTAAGGAGGAAGATGGGGTAGTCTCTGGGATACATACCTATCTCTCCAGCAGGTCCTACTTATATCACAGGCAAGCAGGTCCATCAGAATGGGGTCTGACAATGCCCTGTATGCCAGGCATAGATCTCTCCTCAAAAGCCTGTAGGAGCCAGAACACAGGGATAAGGCCTTGAGGTGGTCTGCATAGGACATTTTACTTATGCCCTGTATTCTTTTAGCAAGGAACCCCTACGGATGTTGCAATTGTTGGATATGCCTAGTTAGGTACATACCAAAGGGGGCACTGTACTCAATGATAGGTCTGATGAATGCTGAATACAGTGGAACAATGACTTCCTTGGATCTAGATGCCATACCTTTGTTTATAAGTTGCGCAACATAGAATGATTACCCCACCACTGCAAACACATGATGGTCAAAGGCTAGATTACTATCTATGTGTGTCCCTAAGTCCCTGACTACTGGGTCAACTCTAAAGGATGTGTTTCAATATGATAGTTACCAGGGATGAATGACTTCCCAAAGGATACTATTATGCATTTCTTGGCATTTGGTTTTAGTCCATGGCTCTGATACCAGCTGTTTGTCTGTGTCAGCCTCTCCTGGAGAACATTTGTATCAGTATGAGATTCAATGACAGCTCCTAATTTGCAATCATCTGCAAATGTAGTCAGCCAAAGACCACTGACATTGGCCTTGACTTCTGAGAAGTAAATGCCAAAAAGGAGTGGTTCAAGGACTGATCCCTGAGGGACTCCACTTATGACTGGCCTCTTTATAGAGGTGGACTCCCCAATTTTAACTTCCTGGGTCCTATCTGTAGGCCAGTTGGCTATCCACTAGGTGACACGGGTTTGTACCTAATCTCTTGCGTTTGTCAACAATGCCCGAGTGGGGTATTGTGTAAAATTCTTTGGCCAGGTCAAGGTAGGCAGTGGGAATGATTTTGCCCTCATCCATTGCTTTGGTGACCTGCTCAGAGAAGTCCACCAGGCTGAGTAGGCATGATCTGCCTTTGACAAAACCAAACCAGGTTGGGGCCATGTCTTGAGGTTTACTATATCTCTAGTGATCACTTCCATGGCAATTCTTTCCATGACTATACATAAAAAAATAGTGAGACTTATGGGTCTGTAGTTTCCAGGGTCTGTAGATGGCCCACCTTTGTGGAGAGGGATGACTGCTGCCTTTCTCCATTCATGTGGCATGACGCCTGTTTGGAGTCTACAGCTAAATTGTAATTCCAGAGGCCCTGATAGGGCATGTTTCATGCTATTTAGAAGGCATCCTTGGATATTGTCTGGGCCCATTGATGCAGTGTTCTTGGTATTAGACAGAGCATTAAAGACCTGTTACCTAGTGATAGTAGGAGGACTTATATTTGATGATATTTCCTGAGGGAATGTTGAGGGGGAGAGAAGGGTAAGGATGGAGCTGCATTTATCAGCCAGGAGGTTTGCTATATATATCTTCTGGCTCAGTATAGGTGGCTCCATTTGCAATGAGCTCTGCATACAATTGTCTAATTCCTTTGAGGTTGTGGACATAGCTAAAAAATGCTTTGTGGCTGTCCTTGGCCTGGGAGGCCAAACTTGTCTCAAACTTGGCTTTGGTAGATTTTATTTGTCCTCTGAGTTGTTTGTTTAGTTTGAGACTGCTTTTATCCTCCTGGGTGCTGCATCTCCTGATTTTTGTTATGATTTTCTTTCTCCTGTTATACATCCAAATGATTTTGTGATTCCACCAGGGTGGCTTGTTTTTTGAATAAGTTCTGTACTTCTTCCTTTTGGGTACAGCTGCCTCTATGCAGCTATTAGCATGTTTGTACAGGGTTTCTGTGAACAGTTCTGCTTAGGCAGCAGTGTTCTCAGGGTTTATGGGAGCTTGAAATTTTGCCAGGTTCTCACTTAATAGCAGGAGGTTAGCCTTAGAATAGTTCCTGAATATTCCATTTAGCTGGGGGTCCAGGTTTTATTTTTGCTTCAAAGGAGACCATTTTCTGGTCTAACTTTACCAGGGAAGGCATTACAGTAGGGAGTGTGCAGCACTTTCCTATATTAATGAGGACCAGCTCCAATATGGTTGCACGCCTGGTTGGTGTACTGACTATCTGGTCCAGGGAGTTTGTGTTTCCAAAATCCAGGAACCTCTGTACATGTATGTTTGGTGTTGTATAGGATTCCTATTTAATAGCTCGGTAATTAAAGTCACCCATGAATATGGTATTGGGTTGGATGGTTAGTGTTTCTAATAAGTTTAAATACAAGGTGTGGGTTTCCTGGGTCATAGAGGGGGACCTATGGCTTGCAAGGAAGTGGTACTGGATTTTGCCTATGGTGATTTGAACATGGAGCAACTCAAGTGCATTGTCCTGTTTGACCAGCCTTAAAATATATTTATTTTTTATTTAAGTAGAGACACCTCCAACTTTAGTCCCTGCCTGTAAAACAGCTGGCCTAAATATGTAGCAGGCATTATAACCTTGCACTGTTGGTGTGCTCTCTGGCTTTAAACCATGTCTCAGTGACTGCGCAGACGTCAGCATTCTCTAGGGTAAAGAGAGCTTCTAGGAGGTGGAGTTTTTTTTTAGTCTCCTAGCACTGGGCAGTAATACCTTTAAATTTTCTTGGTTTTGATTTGCTATGTCAGAAGTACTTTCAGTTTGGCATTGCCTAAAAAAGACTCTATGGGAGAAAATGTTTTAGCTAATATTCGAAAGCCTAGAGGGGAGAGGTGCAGACCATCCCTGGCAAAGCAGCGTGGTCTGTTGACCATCTCCTTCCATGCTGACAAATATTGCACCCCCTTAGAATGACACCAGAAACAAAGCCAATTATTAAAGACAATCATCTTTTGTTCGTACTGTGGCATCATCCTTGGAGAATGTAAAATGATGCTCAGTGCTAGGCTCATACCAGCCTGAGACACACATTTTGAGAGCTCCATGATGTCTCTATTCATATAGTCTAGGGAGGTATGTCTCAGGTCATTTACTGATTTTTATATACATACCATCTCTGAAGTAACACAAACTTGGACAAAATAGAACGGGTGGAAAAGAAGGAAAATACTCACATTTTCCCTTTATTGCAATTCCTGAACAGCACAACATTTGTGACTCAGCCAGTTCCAGCATTCTGACACACAGACTTCAGAAACCTGGTGGCCCTCCTGTACAGCTGTTAATAGACTCACTCACCAGAAATGTCAGCACATAATGTTGAACAGTCAGTCTGGAAGCCCTGCATTGTAGGAATAATTTTCCAGATCATCTCTGTATCCACTGATAACACCGAACATAAACAAACAGAGCTGCCTCAAAAGAGCTTATGCTGATTACTAAGATTTTTGTGAGCCTCACTCTACAGCATACATTACATTTAGCCACCTCTACCCCTTGTAGCAGACCTAGCAGACCTCTCAGCTGTCTGCATTTTGGGGGAAGTTCCTATTTTTAGGCCTAATTTAGGATATTTCTAATTCTGGAGGTATGTCACTACTTCCAGGCTTGATTTAATCCTTCATACAGTTTTATGACCCCCCCCCCCCACCATTATATGTGCTTTTTGAAGCTGTGTGGTACACAGAAAGCCACACTACATGACCAACATACTTAGTGGCAACAATAATTTAAAGGAAGGGGACGCACATCTTAAAACTCACTTTCTGGATATAGAAAAAGATGGTCATTTCATAGATACTTACAATAAGTAAACAAACTCTTGCTACTTTCCCCTACATATATCAGCCCGCTGTTCTTTATGACACAAAGTACAGTTGTGCAAGTCAACTTAAAATAACAGTAGATGTTTGAAAAGAGTACTTTTGCAGGAGCCTAAACTATATGGGACATATCCTGCTAAGGATAATATGTACGGCCAGTTTCAAAAGCTTTAGGACGCCTTCGACACACCTGTGTGCCCATTATAGCTTGAAAGTGAGAAGGTATCAAAGTAGGCATATGGCTGCCAAAAAATTAGTGCCCTGCTAACAAAATATGTTCTCAGAGAAGAAGAGAAGATAGGACTCCCCACCTTGACATAAAACAACAAGGCGGAAGGAGGGAGTATGTTTGTACTGCAACAGTGTTCTGATGATGAATATAGCAAAGCTGTGTAAGTAAATTTTCCATAGCAGTAGTTGTTCGAATAGATCACTGTTGCAATAGCCTAAGCAATATGAGGTGAACACTGGGGCATAGACAGAAGAGGGGGATGGAGGATCAGAGTCCAGGAGCCCCTGCAGAATGGTTCTAGAAAACCATACCCTGACCCTAGAGAAACAGTGAATTTTACAGTGCTTAGTAAAAATATAAAGAGAAGGCCAAGTTGTTGCCTCTAGAATGTTTCTAGAGTCTACCCTTGCAAAAAAAGCAGCAGAAGAAGCCATAGCCCTGTTAGAGTGGGCTCTGACTTTGCCTGAAAGTGACTTGCCACAATAAGAATAACAAAATTGAGTGGCCTAAGACAACCATTTCAAAACAGTCTGTTTGTTTTGATACTGATTGTCCTTTTTTCTTATCTTCATAAGAAACAAACAATTGATTAGAATTCAAGGTCCTTTGTCATATCTATACAGTATCTGAGTTGTCTGTGGATATCCAGAGTGTGCATAATTTTTTCTCCTCATTTTTTTTGGTTCCAGAAAGAATACAGGGAGAAAATAGACTTATCCAAGGTGAACTTTGAAACCACTTTTGACATAAAAAGAAGGGATGGTTCACAAGGATACCCAATACTTATGAAAGATGAGAAAGGTCTGAGTCACCATAATAGTTTGCAACTTAGATACTCTTCTTGCAGAAGTCAGAGCAGACAATAATACTGTTTTCCATAATAAGAACTTCAAATCAGCCTGATGAGTTAGTTCAAAGGGAAAACTATGTATGTTTTTCCAGTACAAACTCAAGATCCTATGGAGGAATTGCCTGATTTCTATGTCGATGAATATGTAATACCCTTCCAGAAACCGCTTCACTTGAGATAAAGAGGAGGGAATCTACAGACAGACAGGCAGGCTGAAAAATTTATCTTAATGGAAGAGTAAAAAAGGCCATAGGATAATAACTGATGAATACTGCAGAACCTAAGGGGATTCAGCCTTAAAAGGATCTTAGTTTGTTCGCTCCTTAGAACCAACTAGAATATATATGATTTTCTAGCAACAGATTTCTTAGCCTTTGTTAATAGCTGCAGCATACATCCTCAAAGAAAAGGTGCATGACAGGTATTCCAATGACATCATCAAGGTGTGAGATGATTACTCTGAAGACTGGAGTTAATTACAGAGCACTTGTCTTATTTAAGTCCTGTTGTCAAGAAGCTTGGGGTAATGGCCCTTGGAGGAGGACTGCTGCCTGGGCCAAAACGGAGTTACCGGCACTATTTTTGAAGTGTCCCTTTAGATCTTTACAAAGACTTTGGTTATCAGAGGAAAGGATGTGAAAGCATACAGGAACATTCCCATCCAATGGAAGACAAAGTCATCTGTGTTCCAGGCCTTTATGCAAGGAGTCCTGGAGCAGAACTTCCATACATCAGCTGTATCGCAAGAAAACTTTAAAGAGTGTTTGGTTGCCCGAGACTTGAAGATATCAAATAATTTTCAGATGTCAGTCTCTGAAGAAGGGAGGTCAGCAAACAATTAACTTTCTGATATCGTCAGAAGAAGCTAGCAGAAACTTAGACATTTGAGCCTGACAATTCACAATTCCGAAGGCTAAGGTGGAAGAAGTATAAACTTTCTTCCCAAACTTTCCAAAGGATTTAGCATCTTTTTTAATGCGTTACTATCTTTGTCAGGAGAACAGCGGTGGTGGTGCTGCAGTAGCGTGGTCACCTCACAGTTAGACGTTGCCCGTTCGATTCTCAGAGCGTCTTCTGTGTACCGACATGCGTGAATGGGCGTTCCTTCGTTGAAGGTTGTGCGATAGGCCCAGCAAGCCAGCACGTGAAAATCTACTGCCAATCATTAGCGGACCGGAGTTCTGCTGCGGCGACCCCTAACCGGGAAAAACCGAAACACACAAACAAACTAACTATCTTTGTCAGGAGGAATAGGGTTAGCTGCCAGAAGATGATTTTGACAGAGAAATGACTGCAAGGTCTGATCTAGGATTTGAAAGAAAGAAGTTTGTGAGCATGAGGAACCTTATACAATTTATCTGATTTTCTGGGGGCATGTAGCTGATTGCCAGGCAAACAGCAGACTGCAATTGTCTAATGCTGGTAGCAGAAGGGACAGCAGCATGTTGAAGAAAAGACATCTGAAACCAGTCATAGTATATTTGATGGCATTTTGTATTTCTTTTTGTTTCCACTGAAACATCAACTTCATTCTGGCAACAGTATCAGAAAAAAAATAGCTCTTCAGCTGGCGAATCTGAAAATACTTTTCTCAGAATCATATTCCCTATTCTGTGGAGTAAAAGTTTGAAAAACAGTCTAAGTCAAGCTCACATCTCTCACATTGAGAAGCAGAATTTAAGACAGACAGGAAATCTTTTACTTTTTAAATTCAGGGGAGACGCAGAAGACTGGAAGGCTTGAAATAAACAGATAGCAAAAGCCATCCAATTTTCCCTATCTGTCCTATGTACTAAATGAGAAAAATATGCCTAACTTTGTTTCTTTTCCTTGGAGGACCCCAGAAAAGATTGACCTTCTGAACATTCCATTCCACAGGATTCAAGATCCTCAGAGTGGCTTTGCACAAGGACAATATCTGTTCCTTCTTCTGATGTTGACAAGCGTGGTTCATCCTTGGATGAAGAGGACAGCCAAACAGCCACAGAGGAAACTTTTGTCTCTTGGTCCTGAGAGGTTTCCCAAGAAGAAACATCAAAGGGATCAAGAAGAAGTGATGAGTGATAAATGGTATCTGAAATGGCCACAGCAGAGTCACTCATTAGAGGCTGAGGTATAGAGGAAGCTGGCCTGAAAAGCACAGACTCTTGTGCGACTTTCTTCTTCTTGTAGATCAGAGAGGAAAGAAATAAAGATGCAGATGCCTGGCCCATGTCTCTGCCAAAAAAAGTGTCTAACGAGTGGTTAGAAGAGGCTAAGTAAGTCGATCCTACATCCTGAATAAAAAAAGTAGGTTTTGAGGTAAATTGTTTTAGCAAAAATCACCAAAAACACTGGCCCAAGCCAAGCCCCTAGCTACAAATTTTGACAAAAAATTAAAACTTTCCTCCCAAAAATGGTAATTTAGAAGGTATTCCCCAACAGGTAACTTTGACTTAAAAAAATATATTCTGACATAATATTTTTGTGACAACCACTAAATACAGTAGTCTTAGCCCATGGCAATAATATTTGATAGAAAAGATAGCAGTTTCCTGAAATAAGTGATACAATGGAATGAAGTCACCAACATGGTACTTATCTGCTTAGCTTTGAAGTCCACAGGAAAGAGCATACTTTGATATCAAGAAGGTTTGGCACCCTAGCCACTAACTTTACAATACTCTCTTTGAACTGTTCAGTGGTTGGAAGCTGACAGATAATCATATCCTTGACAGGATATAACCCTATATACTTAGACTACTGCAACAGTGATCTGATGATGAACTCCTAAAATTACTATACTTAATGTTTCTTCCATCTGACCCAGGTAGTATCAGAAACTGGTCAAATGCCTAGTCCAGCTACTCATTTAAGAAATATGATTTCTAGTCTCCCACTAGGACACAAGTGCTCTTCAGCAATTGCATTGTGCTTGCTGAGCACACTCAAGCAAATCTGCAGTCTGCAGCTACCACTCTACCTATACGATATAAGAAGGAATCAGTACTGCAAAACTAAACAAGGATATACATTTTGATCCTCAAGAGCAGGAGCACACTCAAGCAAATCTACAGTCTGTGACTACCACTCCACCCATACGGTATAAGAAGGAATCAGTACTGCAAAACTAAACAAGGATATACATTGTGAGCCTCAAGAGCAGGGTCAGTCCACCTAGGCATTCTACTTGTATGTTTTATGAGAGTGAAGTTATTACATTAGCAGTATTTCTTAGTAGTTCTCAGCGTGCTAATAAAACTGACTGTTGTAGCCTTGTGCCCCCCCACCAACAGCTAGTGGAGTAATCCCAACTGTCCAATAGACAGTATACATTTAATTCAGATCCCTGTGACTAAATTAACCATCAAGCAGCCCTCCCAGTGCTTTCTGCCTTAGTTTGTATCACTTGGAGGCCCACCTGTTTATTTGCATCTCTATACATTCGCCTTCGTTGCTAATGTATCTCCCTACTCTAATCTGTGCACAAAACTGGTTACTAATCAGCAAGTCAATGTGAAGACACATTCCCAACCTTAATAAACTTTGCTGTCTCTTCTCTCCTTCACTTTACAGATAGTTTGAAATCTTACTTACCCCCTCTTGGGCCTTCACTGATAGTTTTCCACTGACTGCCTCTCTGGTTTCTTTGCATTCCACCTGGTTTACACCCCTTGTGCTATCTCCCTCCCCCAATACTAAGTCTATATTAGAATCCTGCAGAGCATGGAGCCATCTTTAAATTCCTAGTCTCCAACCAGGACACAAGTGCTCTTCAGCAATTACATTCTGCTTGCTGGTAAGCCATTAGACCTCAGGAATTTGTTTAAAGTGTTCAAATTTCTATAGTAATACTTACTTTTTTACTCTTGTCTTGGTGGGCTCTGCCCCACTCTGTTTGCCCTCGCTAATGCGCGGGCTGTCTCCGATCCCCTGCCCCCTATTCCCTCCTGCCCCCACTACCTCTATATTTATAGTAATAACAGCCACACCCACAGCTCACCCTCACATCACCTCCACCAATCACAGCTCCTCAAGTCAGATCACATTATACCACACTAACTTGCTCCACATAAAATACTCCCAATCACTCTCATTCCCACTAGGCATTTTTTACATCACCCACACTACTTACCCATCCACATATAGTGCAACCCTATAATTCTTATTCAGGCCCCCACCTAGAACCAACTTAAACTTTATAACCATGACTATCACACAACTAAGTCTAGTCTGTCTTCTCATAATTCTTTATAACACCACAAGTTATCACTCTAGCAATATCCCTAAACTTAGTAGCACAACACTACATTATGCACTCTCATATACAGACACCACACATTATAATAATATCTGCCCACAGTTGTTCAAGAACTACATAACGGACCAATTCAGAACTAAACACATATGCTCTCATTCCTACTCCAAAAAAACACAATACTTTCTCACACTCCTCACCAAACTCCAACATCTGTATCACCATTTTAACACCAGGCTCACAATAAGTGGGGATATCCACCCCAACCCAGGCCCAAATCCATCCTGTACAACACAAACTGCTCCAACACAAATGTCAGAACATAACACCCCCAGTATCTTCATCCCTGGGCAAATCAACAACAGCAGCAAAACCAACCATCTTTTAATGCTAAATATTAATATTAGAAGTATCAAAAATAAAATACCTGAACTCCAGGCCAGAATAGCACACTACTCCCCAGACATAGTTGCTTTAACAGAAACCTGGCTAAATAAAAACATAGCTAACTCAGAAGTTATCCCTACTGCATACAATATCATTAGACAAGACAGACCACTTCGTAAAGGGGGTGGAACTGCCTTACTGTACAAGTCCAACTTAACTGTACGTCAATTACCAAGCTCCTACCCCTCCCGCAATAATTGGGACATACTTATCTCACAACTTTAACTTCACCCTAAAAAGGTCATCACCACAACTGTGATCTATATTCCACCTGCTAGCCTTGAAGACTTCTTATCCTGGTGTTCTTCCACATACTCATAAGAAACCATTATTCTGGGGGATTTCAACCTAGATTGGTTCACCTGTATATCAGAACCACCAAGTAATCTAATAAATCTCCATGGCTACCAGCAGCTAGTCCAAATTCCAACTAGATCTGATAAAAAATCTAAAAGGGAATCCATCCTTGACTGGTCCTAACTAACACCCCCACATTGTACCCCCACGCAGGCAGTCTCCCAGACACCTTAAGTGACCACAACATAATATATTATATATGTAGTTTGTAATGTCGCATATGCAAAACCATTAACTATATATCCGCTAGAAACACAAAAAAATTCTCTCCTGAGGTCCCCAATACTTTACTCTGTAACTGTGACTGGACCCCACCCCCTAAATACCCTCCCACTTGACCAGGCTGTAGCATATTTCAACAAAACATTTCTACAACACCTAGACACTGTTGCTCCATTGTGCAAAATCAAAGTTAAAATCTCTACAAACCCCCTGGCACAGTAAAGAAACCAAACAAATCCTCAAGCCCAGAGACACTGCCTGGCTTTACTATCAAAAAAACAAAGACACACAAAGCCTAGCTAAGTACCAAGAACTGTGCAACCATGCAAAAAAATGCATTAGGCTGGACAAAAAATCCTACTACACGACATTACAAACTAAATACCAACACAACCCCCAAAAATTTTGGAAAAATGTAAACCAGCTACTAAAATCCACCCAAAAGGCTACCCCCAAACCAACCACCCCTGACACTAAAGTTCCCATCGAAACACAATTCAACTCCCACTTTGTGAACTCAATTCTATCCTTAGTATCACAGGACAGTTATTTCCTCACTATCCCCACCGACCCAAATAACACTAATACAAGCTTTACCCTCAAAACAGATTCCACCACTTCAATAAAAAGCATGCTCTCCAAACTAAAAACCTCAACAGCAGCCGACCTACTCCCCAGCTATTTCTTGAAACTCACAGCAGATGCTATTGCTATCCCAATCTCCACTCTCATAAACAAATCAATTGTTGAAAACTGTGTGCCCAAACTCTGGAAAATATCCTGTGTTACACCCATACATAAAGGCAGGACCTCCACTGAACTTAATAACTACAGACCTATTGCTTTACTCTCCCCCCTAGCCAAAATCCTAGAAAAATGCATCCATACCCAGATGCTAAAATATCTCCTAGACAGCAACATCCTGTCACCTGCTCAGCATGGTTCCAGACCTGCCCATAGTACTACTACAGCCCTCCTCTGCTTCACAGACACAGTAAACCGTCTCAAAAATTAAGGCCTGCAGGTGTCAACTCTTTTTTTGGATATGTTCAAAACATTTGACACAGTCTCGCACCAAATCCTGCTAAACAAACTAAACCAGTATCACCTATCAAATTCCACTCTTACCTAGTTCCAAAGCTACTTAACTGACAGGTACCAAGCTGTGAAATGGGAAAATTCTCTCTCTCCTCAGCTGCCCATAACTATAGGAGTTCCACAGGGTTCTATCTTAGGACCACTACTATTCACAATCTTCACAAATGACCTCCATACCTCCACACAGCATGCATCTATCATTCCGTATGCAGATAACACTACCTTAATCTGTGCTGCACAAAACATTCCCACCCTCCTGCAACTCAACTAGCATTCTCTGACGTTGAAAACTACCTTACCAAAGCCCAACTTATCCTCAATCCGAAGAAAACTCAGCTTATGATTATAACCAGTTTTAACAAAAACACTGATAACAGTCAATTCACTATCTAATCCACAAAGGCTACTCCAATCGCTCCAGTGGCACAGGCTAAGCTATTGGGAATAACCATAGACTCCCACCTAAAATTTGATAGTCATCTCAACTTAACTATTAAAAAAGTACATGCCAAACTGGGATCACTCTACAGTATCAAACCATTTCTTAGCAACAACACAAGATCAGCCATTGCTCGCTCCCAACTTCTATCCACCCTACTCTATGCATCTCCCATTCTGACTAATCTAAACAAAACTGAACTAAGCAAAATGGAAGCCTGCTATAACAGAATTGCCCACTTTGCTGCAAATTTCTCATATAGAACTCATCACTGTACTGCTTTGAGACAGCTCCACTGGCTTGAACTGCCCAACCTCCTAACCTACAATCAGCTCTGCCTCTGTCATTTTATCTATTACCGCCCCAATAAGTGTCCTGCCCTCAAAAACCTAGTACAACATCACTCAGTCAAAAGGCCTCTTAGATCATCAAGCAAACTACTACTAGAAGTCACCAACAGCTACAATAGCTTTGGAGACATACTATATAGTAGTTCAGTGGCTAAAAAATGGAACTCTGTCCCCACTAGCATTCAAAACACATTATCCAAAGCCTCCTTTAAAAACCTCATTAGGCAACATCTCAAGCAAAGTTGGCAGTGGCATGATTGCTCCCCAGGCTAGTGAAAGTGGAAAAGGTACACATACTAAACCTAGAGTAGTTGATAATAGTTTTCAATCTTACTCACAAACACTGGCTAATCTACAATGTATGTACTGTACCTGTGTACTATGTATGTATTCTACCTGTGTTCCATATTTTAGCTGTACACCACAAATCTATTAATTACCTTTATTTTGAAATTAATATTTTTTTGTTTGTTCTCTCCACTGTAACTGTTGATGTGCTGCATACCACTATAAAAACATGTCTTTTGTAATTTGTGTGTATACTGATCATGTCTAAATAACTAAACGTATCTATAATTTTTCTATGTGGAGCTTTTCTCCCCAGGCCTCTGCTGAAAAAGGGCCTTTTCGGCTGTCAGACACCCCTGGTTAACAAATGTAAAATAAAAATAAAATAAATAAATAAAATAATGAACTGGTATCCATTCTATACTAATTATTTTGTTAAAAGTTGGGCTTGGCTGCTTATAATGTGTCTATTCCTCACTGTAGAAACCTTGTTTTTCTCCAAGCCCTTCATATCTTTCATTTTTCAAAATTTTAGTACCTCTACTTTATATGAGTTCTACTAGCATTATCAACTTGATTAGTATGACCACCAGAAGTGGAACATACATCACTCCAGATATGGCTTATCAATGTCTTCAGTATCTCTGAGATTTACTCACAATTATATGCATCCCAATATTCTGGTGGCATTCACCAGTGTCTTTTCTCATTCCTCTACTTAGAGGTAGATTATAATCTGTAAAACTCTTTTTCTTCTTCTGTATTAGTATCATCCCACTAAACACACACACACACACACACACACACACACACACACACACACACACACACACACACACACACACACACACACACACACACACACACACACACACACATATATATATATATATTTTTTTGCATTCTCTGTCACCAGTACCAAAGTATACAGTCTTGCACACTTTTTTGCAATGTTGTCCATCTTGCAAGTTGCCAGAGGTACCTCTGGTGAACTGGACTTCTATATCTGATTAATACAAGCATCTTAGTGTTATCAGCAGGCACAATGGCCTTGCTCTTCAAGTTACTTTAAATAATTAAAGATAAAAAGAAAAATGCTCAACCAATCCACGGCAGGTCAAGTACTTCAAAAATCAGTCCATATAATCCATCAAGAAGCAAAAAATGTTTATTTGGTGCTTAGCACTTTCACAGTACTTCAAGACTGCTTTAACAGACAATACTCCATTAAAATCAGTTCATTTTTAAAAAGGATTCAACCAATAAAAACCCTGATACAATCATTCAATCTATAAAAGACATCACTGGAGCTCTTAACATCTAAAACTTATCGCAAAAAATGCAAAAGAAATACTTACCTTCACAGGAAAAGTATGCACCCCCCATATTTTCAAAAATATTACTAAAGACCAGTGTTTGAGAGCCTCAAGGTTAAATGCTATCGATATGGATTTTAAGGCTGAGACTGGCAATTTGAAAAATAGATTTGAGGAGACAGGCTACAATGTTTCTGAAGTGGAGAGAGTATTGAAGGCAGTTAAAAGCATGAGGGGTACCAATGGAAAGCCTTATTTTTCTGATGGACTCTGGGTAATGCCACCACATAGAATAGATACACAGGTTCGTTTACCGTTAACATACTCTAGCAATATTAGGGAAATTGAGAAGCTTATGAGAAAGCATTGGCAAGTACTGACAACAGACCCTGAGGTTAGTGGCCTAGTAGGAACTAGACCCTGTTTTGTGAATAAAAACAAAAATAATTTGAAAAGAATGTTGTGTTATTCTAAGCCCAGTAGGAGTAATATACATGAAGGAATGACCCATGGTACTTACCACTGTTTGAACTGTAATTGGTGTAAGTATCTTGACAGTAGTGGGGCTTTTATACACACTGATACAGGGAAACACCTTCAATTTAGGGTAGTAGCCAACTGCAATAGATGCCATCTAGTATATTTAGCTATTTGCCAACAGTGTTATTTCTTCTATATAGGCAAAACAGATAGATGTCTATGTGACTATATTAGGGAACATTTATACAACATTAACAACTCCATCAGTACAAATGCTTTGGCAAAGCACTTTTTGACTAATGACAACAGTCATGAATTCAAGTTTATGGTTATGGAGACTATATATGCAGATAATCGAGTGGATGACTAAAGAAATAAAGTAGAAACCTCTGAACTCAACTGGATTATCAGGATGAGGGCAAATAAAAGCAGAGGGCTTAATGATAAGATTTGTATAAAGTTGATACTTAAGAATAGACCCCCTGCCCAAATGACATAGATATATGGTATCTTTCATGTATATATATATATATATATATATATATATATATATATATATATATAATATATATGGATTAGCATCATTTTCTTTTAAAAATTTCATATACCACATATTTATAAATGTATACATTTTTATATGTGCCCAATTTTTTAGATATATATTTCTTATATGAATACTTGTTTTATATATATATATATATATATATATATATATATATGTGTGTGTGTGTGTGTGTGTGTGTGTGTATATATATATATATATATATATATATATATATATATACATACTTTTTATATAGATGTTTTTTGATGTGTAGAGAGTTTTCATATGTGATTTTAGATAGGGACATGTTTTTGACTGTATTGTATTCCTATATACAAAGTTTCTATCTTTTTGATACGTTTCTGCTTTAAGAAAGAGATCCAGTGATGGCATTTATAGATTGAATGATTGTATCAGGGTTTTTATTGGTTGAATCCTTTTTAAAAATGACCACAAAAAAATACCTGGATAGCCGTTTTACCCGAAAGAATAGAATTTATAAAATTCACAGCAAACACTTTAACGCTGAAATACTAGTACACAGTACATTTTCATCTGTAATTTCATCAGAATAAAACCAAGCCTTCACAATCAACCTTGTATAGTCATAGCTTGCCCTCATTAATTGATTTCAATAAACTAATTAGCCATCAATTAAGAATATACCAAAAAAATCAACATAATAAAATGACCTATAGCCACAAAATACAAATATTAAGAACATCAGTATGTTGTTGTTGTCTTTCGGCTTTTCCCGGTTAGGGGTCGCCACAGCGGAACTCCGGTCCGCTAATGATTGGCAGTAGATTTTCACGAACGCAGAGGTGCCAGCTCGACATTCAACCTTCAACGAAGGCACGCCCATTTATGCATGTCTTTTGAACACCCACCCAACCACATATTAAAAATATAAAACATTTAAAAGAACATAAAAAATTAGAAATTTATATATGTTATATATAGTTTACACTAAAAACCTCATGTTCAGAATATTGTTTAATCTAAAATTCGTTTGATTACCTCCTGTTGTTAATATTGCATTGCATGAGAACACTTATCAAAGACCAAATAAAAATATAAATATGGTAAAAACCAATCAATACATAACCATTATGGAAATGTAGAAAAAGATTGTTTCACCTTCAAAATGTTTTAAACTATGAAATTGTGTGTAAAAACAAACCATGGAACTAAAAAATGCTTTACATTAATTCAAAACATAAAACAAGTCTGGAAAGGTGTATAAACAAATAATGGCTGCTAATGATTACAACTTTGCAGCCCGTAACTTCAAAACAGGTGCCAGGGAAGGTTTTTACGTGGGGAAGACAGAGAGGTGTATAAGGAGGAGAATTAGTATGTTAATGCATTAAGGACAAGACAAAATAACAGTGATGTCTAAGATCCCCCAGGAATATTGACTTTAAAAGTTTATCCCTTGAATAAGAATGTGCCGTTTATCACGACTCAGTCGTAAAGTGGTCCAGCACTGTTTCTCAGTCTTCACTATTTAAATGATCAGTGTAGAGTATATCTTATACACCTGTGAGCACTCCATAATCCATGAATGTGAGATGCTGGCAAATGCTTTTTTTTTATTTCATACTCTATCCATGTGATACTTAGGTTCTGCCTCTTCTTAAAGCTCACTATTCTGGTTTTGTTTAACAATAAATAATCATTTGATCCATATGATTTTCTTTTGTTACCTTATTGTATTCCATGACTATTTTTTTTTCTAAGTTTATTTTTTATTTATTTTACATTTGTTGACCGGGATAGTCCGACTGGATGCATGTTCATTTTCAGCAGAGGCCCGGGGAGAAAAGCTCCAAGGGTAAGCAGATACAGCATTACATAATACCAACATTACATATTATAAACAGACTATTTACAGTGATTACATAAGTAAGCAAGTTAAACAAGTTCCACAGATTAGAGTGAATCCCGAGCGTAAATCAGGATTAAATTAAATTACACAGTAAACTGGTTAACAGATTTTTACACATTCTGGAGAGAGTTGGCCAGGCTTGATACACTGACATAGCCAGTTAAGTGCCAAATGTTGTTTGAGTCTAGTTTTAAATTGACCTAAGGTAGAAAGTAAGGTAATATCGGCTGGAAGAGTTCCAGGTTCTACTTACAGAGTTTGCAAAGAGAGAGTCACCGGCTGTGTTATTAATTTTGCTAGTCTGAATTAGTAGTTTGTTAGAGGATCGAAGCGGTCTAGGATTGTTATAGGGGGTGATAATATTTTTAAGTGCAGGAGTATTCTCCAGATTATAGAGGATTTTATAGGCCATAATCAGTTAGTTATACTGGATTAGGCTGGGTAGTTCAAGCCACCCAAGCTGATTTAGATTGATGCAATGATGTGTCCTAAAAGGCAACCCAGTGGCAAACCTGGCAATGTGGTTGTAGCAAATTGAGAGTTTGTTAAGGACAGTCTTGTTTAAATTCGAGAGTAGAGGGGATGCATACAGAAGGGTTGAAAGAAGGTGAGAGCGAGCTATGGCAATTTTAGCTGGAAGTATAAGGAAGGCTTTTATTCTGTAAAGTGACCCTAGTTTTTTATTGATGGTTTTGATAGTTTGGTTAACATGTAGGTCGAATTTTAGATTATTATCTATGATGACACCTAATAGTTTTGTAGAGGGGTCAGGGGAGATTATTGTGCCATCATTTAAATTTATGGTAAAGGTGAAAGCGGTAGACCTACATGTTGGTGAAAATAACAGCATTTTAGTTTTTTTGGGATATCAGACGACGTTCAGAAAGCCAGTTTTCTATTGCATTAAAGGTGGTCTGGGTAGCTGACCATAACTCTATTGGAGATGTGGCCGAGCAAATCAGAGTAGAGTCATCAGCATATTGGATACAGCTGACTTTTGGGATGACAGTATAAAGGTCGTTAATGAAGATGGAGAACAGCAAGGGCCCTAGTATACAGCCTTGTGGTACTCCAAGGGTGTTAGGTAGAAGATTTGAGAGTTTGTTCTGCCAGAGGACAGCCTGCTGTCGACCATTCAGATAGGATTGAAACCACTGAAGGGCTCTAGTATCCAGACAGAATGTTTGCAGGGTGTGGATTAAAAGTTGGTGATCAACCATATCGAATGCCTTGGAAAGATCCAAGAAGAGGGCTGAGGATATATAATTATTGTTGCGATTATGGTTTATGGTGTTGGTAAAGGATAGGAGGGCTGAAGTAGTGCTGTGATGTGGACGGAAGCCATGCTGAGTGTCTGCCATAAGGTGATTCTGGATTAGGTGGTGCATGAGTTGTCTATGAATACATTTTTCCATAATCTTTGCAAGTGGAGAGAGTATAGCTATTGGCCTATAATTGGAGAATTCAGTAGAGCTGCCTCCTTTGTGAAGTGGGATTACATAGGATATTTTCCAGATGGTGGGAATTTTAGCTTCTACTATGGTTTGGTTGATTAGTATTGAGACGGGGTAAGCAATAGCATCAGCTGATTTTTGTAGGTACTCGGTAGGGAGTTGATCAGCAGAAAGTGTAGTGGGTTTTAATTTTTTGATCAAGATACGGATAAGTGAAGTGGCGACTAGCTGGAAGCTGAACGTGAGTAGGTTTTCTAGGGGTGGTACTTTCAGGACCAGGGGAGCTAGGAGGTAGTTGGCTAGCTAGGGCTTGAATTGTCTCAGTAAAGAATCAGTTAAAACTGTCAGAAACATCTTCAGGGGTTTTATCAATAGTAGCAGCAGGGATTGGGGTTGAAGTCTGTCCAGGATGTAGTAGATTATTTAAACCTGCCCAAAACTTCTGAGGGTTATTTTGATTTGTGTCTGTAAATTACAGTAGTATTGTTTTTTGGTCTTGTAAAATGGATTTTTTAGTTTTGTTCCTGGATTGCCTGTATTTAATGTGATCTTGGGGGTCTTTAGAAGAACGCCATAAAGCCCATGCTTTGTTTCTAAGGATATTTTTGAGTTTAGACTCTTTAGAAAGCCATGGTGCAGTTTTTGCCTTTGTTCTCTTTGAATGAAGAGGTGCATGCAAATCAAGGATCTCATGGAATTTGTTGTTAAAGTATGCTACTGCTTCCTCTAAGGGGAGGTGTTTTAGAATAGACCAATTACATGAATTTAATTCTTGTTGGAATTTGGCAGGGTCAAAGTTTTTATTGTTTCTAACCTTTCTGAGTAAGGGTTGTTGGGAATTAATGGCTTTGTGCTTAATTACATATGTGAGAAGGTGATCGCTTAGGCCATTAGGGAGTGTTCCAGAGGTGTACAGTTTGGGATGACTATTTATGAGTACCCAGTCAAGTATGCTTTCTTTTTGGTTGGGTTTATCTATCCTGGTAGGGGTGGATATGATTTGTGTAAATGCATGCAGGTTAATATGGGTGGTTGGGGATTCTGAGGAACAAGTGCCCCAGTCTATCTTAAAGTCTCCAAGTAGTACGGTTTCTTGGGGGTAGTGACATGATAGCCAGTGCAGGATATCTTCAAGTGTAGAGATATTGTTACCTGGGGGAATGTATATACAGATGATATTAATGCATTTATTTTTATTAAGTTGCAATTTGATGGCAAGACTCTCTGAGTTATTAATCTGAGGTGGTTGTATTACATCTATGGTGACATCCAACTCAGATTTATAGAGTACAGCTACCCCATCCCCCTTCCTGGAAGCACGATCCAGCCTGTGTATGTTGTACCCAGGTGGTAACACTTCATTGTCTGTAGTGTTAGGTTTTAACCAGGTTTCAGATAAACAGAGAATCTCAGGGGAGTGGACATCCAGAAGTGCATGCAATTCATGTACCTTATTATTAATGCTTCTAATATTGAGATGACAGGTTAGGGGAGAGTTAGTTGGCCTATTAATTGTAGGTTTGTAGCTTAGATTGCAAGTAGAGGGGATATGTGTATCTGAAGTGGGTGGACCAGGGTTGGGGTGAATATCACCACCAAGTATTAGGTTAAGTCTATACTTGGTGATGAACTTCAGGAATTTGTTTATTAGTTTGTGGCAGTGTTTGGATCTAGAGCTAATGTGCCTGGGGTTGAGATGTTAATAGACTGAACAAGATGTTGGATAGGACCTGGTACTGTAAGTATGGTTTAAGGTGGGAGGATTTACAGCTGGGGTGATAGTATGGCCTTTTGGGACCTGAAATCCCGTGAGAAACTGTTTTTCATACAAGGCAAGGAGGTATGGTGCGAACAAGAGGGGTAGTAAAGAGGAGTATATCATTATCTACGATTCAGCTAGTGAGTTAAGGAACTGTTTTACCTGGTGATGCAACACCAGAAGATAGAGTGGTGAGGTAAAGGTACTGGAAGGGGGATGGAAGAATGCCAGATGAAAGCTAATAGGTGCTATTAAAATGTAGGTAGAAGAATGGGGGTGGGAGGAATTATCCCAGATGAAAGCAGATAGGATCTAGTACTTTAAATTTAGAGGTACTGGGGGTGGGAGGCAATTGGGGGCAAGGAGGGAGCAAAGAGACCCCGAGCATAGTGAGGGGGAACGTAGCTGGGCTATTGCAGTTTACACGATTTCCTAAGGTGTCCTAAAGCTATAAGGTAAGTATTATAGCTCTTAATGTAAGAGTCAGTTTACTTAAGTTACAGGGGAAGGAGGCAAACACTCAAGTAGAAAAAAAGAGCCCTATGACTGACCAAAATGGTGACCTGCTTAATTACACAGCACTTAAGTGAAAGCTTAACAAATGCTTTTTGTGTGCAACCTACTCTGCTTAAATGCTGAGAGAAACTGATTTTGTTATGGTGACCAATTGCACTCCTGTAGACTCTATTTTGTAGGTAAATGTAGAGTTCAATCTTCTCAAATAAGTTGACTAAAGGCTAAGTACTCCGCCCTCTTAATGCCACTATATAATTTATATATTGTCAGAATTTGAGTTATTGGTCTATACTTCTCTGGATGGCTCACTGGTTCGTACCTCTACACTTCAGATGGTGTAGTGGTAAGTTGCTGTGATTGTAGTGCACAGGGTCCTGGGTTCGAGACTTGGCAGGGATGATTATTTCTATGAACCTATTTCCCATACATGTCAAATAGAGCACCTCAGTGGCCCTCTTCAAGAGGAATGAATGGATGGGAAATAGAAAATTCACCTTGGGGATCACTCCAGTGGCTCTAGTCGACAGAGGCACTGGGAACTAATGTTGGGTGGCATGATGCCAGGGTAATCCTATGGGCTAGGCTTGTAAAGGCTCCAGGGCCATTAGCCTAGTACACACCTATGAACCTATAAGAATATGTTTTCCCCATGCATAAATCAGGTCAGTGTCTTTTCAGGATGTGGGTATAAATACATTTTACTCAGGGTAAATCTTTTTTGCAAAGGTGTTAGGTACTGCATCTGGACCCAAGATTTTCCATTTAGTAGCCTTTCTTAATTTTGTCTCAATTTCTCTGACTGTTAATTCATCCTGTTTTATATCATATGCATTAGAGCTTTTTATTGCTTCTTTTTACTCTTCTATTCCTTTGGTATATTTATTTTGTTCAAGGGATTTACATAAATATTTCTCCAAAATGTTTTTTATTCTTTTTTAGGGGGTTTTGCCATTATTTTTGCTTTGTTTCCAGTTCTATGTAAAACCTTTTCTGGTCTTAAACGAAATTTGAATACCTCCCATTTTTTTTCTGCATGTGGTAATATTCTCAGTTTGTTATTTGAGAAAGTACATGATAAATCGTGATCTGTTTTGATACTGTGTGTTGCTTTTACCATATCTGCCTGTTTTTGAATTTAGAATTTTCAGTTCCCATTTCTGTAGTTTTCCCTCAGTAATACTTCTTGTCTTAGGTGCTTTATATTTGTGTGTTTGATGCTTCCTTGGTACACCCTACTTGTTCTGTTCCTCTCCTTTGTTACTTTGCATTGTTGTGGTAACACTATCTGTTGTAAGTTTAGCTCAGCAGTACTATATTCTATGTATTTTGTTTTGTCAAATGAATTTCTCTTAACTCATTAACACCTAGCATGAGGGGTATTTCTTATCATCTGATAACTGCAGAGTTCCTGCCCGTATACCTTTTGCCTGAGCCAAAATTCTAAGAATATAGTTTTTTTAACCAACCTATAAACACATATATATCTTTTCACACCACAAGTTCAAGACCAGATGAATTCACTCAGTTTAGGACACAGACTGATTTATTAAAAAAAAAAAAAAAAAAAAAAACCTTCTGCAGTGAAAGGTTAACAGCAAAACTTCGAACTTTTATACCATTAAGAGTAAGTAACACTTCTCTGGCACCTCGCCTTTCAGAAAAGCCTTACCTGAAAAGGCTTTTCTGAAAGCCGAGGCACCAGAGAAGTGTTACTTGCTTTTAATGGTATAAGAGTTTGAAGTTTTGCTGATAAATTGTACTGCAGAAGTTTTTTTTATTTTAATAACTCAGTCTGTGTACTAAACTGAGTGAATTAATTTGGCCTGGAACTTGTGGTGTGAGGTTTGGTTTGTTCTACAGTGTGGTGCTTTACATATATACATCTCAAAAATGATAAAATATAAAAAAAAAGTTAAAATACAAAAGATATTCAGTGCACAGTCCTTTTCATAACTGTGAAATTAATATGTTAGCCAAGCATAATGGTAGTTTTATGTTAAAGATGTAATTCAATAATGCGTAAATTTAATTATAATTATGTAAACAAGGATTAGTATCTCTCAAAACATAGTAGACAGACCACTAACTATCAGTGTGACTTGTTTGTGCAGACATGATTTTCATTTTGTTTTCCAATTTTCTCCATTATTAATAAATTTGCATACTTCTGTATGTGTATTTGCATATTTTATTTCATGGACACATACATGTAAATATCTCCAAATCAGTAGCTGACACCAGCTGTCTGTGCAAAGCTCTTTCATCATTCAGTGTGCTTTAATTTGATAGCATGGACTACTATATAAATATCTTCTGGTTCAAGATATTAATATAATTATTAATATATAACATTTATTCATTACGTTTCTGGAAAATATCCCATATTTCCTATCTGGTATGATTTGTGAGGAGACATTCCTGACCTTGATGATGACTGGACAATGTGAAATGCTATTCCACAATGTGTTCAAGGTAGACAACACCGGAGATTTTTAAAGAAATATGATATTTATGCAAATAAGTATATTGCATTACTAAACGAGTATAAATATCTGCTAATCATTGGAGCAAGAATGCACACCACCGCCTGAGACAGCTATACTATACATTTGTTTATGTAGGCAGCAGTAAATACCAATAAAACAAGAGTTTCTTTAAATACTCTACTTGTTTTTTTTTCTCTTACTTTACACATGCAAAAATGTGGAATTCGTTGACGACATTTGCGCATGTGTAAACACTTTCCATACATTGCATAGTGCTCTTAAAACTTATGAATGCACCACTGAACTATAGTCTTGGAAAGGAGTGTGTTTCCTTCACTCTCCTACACAGAGGGTGGCCCTTCTATAGACCCAGTAATAGCAGACTCATCAGACTCACTAGCTTTATAAACAAAACCATGGAACGTATCATAGCTGAACTCATTTATGCAGGTACAGGCAAATTAACTGATCTAGATCCCAATCAGCTTGCTTATATATATATATTTTTTTTTCGCTGAAGTGCAGGTCTTGTCTCTTCACTATAGTAAGCTTCTTTAAAAAGGTTAGAGAAGCTGTGGACAGTGGTCACTCAGCGCTCACTGATTATCTTGATCTGGCCAAGGCTTCTGACAGTATTGTCATGCTGGTAATTTAAAAAAATTAGACAAGCTTAATGTAAACCCATGTATTATCCACTGAACTGGAAACTGGAAATCTGACAAATCCCAGATTGTGATAGATGTTGGTACCCTCTATGAACAAAAAATGTCAACTAGTGGGATCAGTTCTGGGGCCTATCCTGTTTGGCATATATTTTGCAGACATCCAAGCCAATATAACAGAATTGTGGTTGATCAAGCCTGCTGATGAGTAAAGGGTGGGGAGTGTTATCCACTCATCCCACTGATAGTAAGTAGCTCCATCAAGGGCTGGAATATACACATACCTGGTGTGCTGAACATTGTCTCAAGATAAATACAAAAAAGTAAAAAAACTGTTCCTACTTCATATGGTATAAACAGTACAGAATACTCATGTGGACAACTGTCTCTCATCTGATCATGCTTTCCCCGGAGTCAGGAAATCCGTCTATATGGCCCACTTAATTTCCAAGTGAATGAAACAAGAAGTTATCCTGCCACTGTACCTTTCCCTTATCAGAGCCATTACTGAATGTAATGCCACCTTTGGTGTGCATAAACTGTAGTATGTTGTTCATCTAAAAAGGCCCCAGGGTACCATTCCAAGAAAATCAAAAGCCTTGAACCTTTCAACTATTTGGATAGGTTAGCACAGATCTCATTATGCTCAGTAGCCTATAGTCTGCTCCAAGGTAAGCACTGCCTTGCTTTTCAAGTCATGAGAGACTCAGTCTTATTTGGATTTTGCTTGCTTTACAAACCAAATGCACTACAAACACCTTCACTAGCACCTAAAGCTACACCAACAAATAAGCAGGGCTTGCTGGAAAAAGAAGTTATGGACTTACCATAACATTCCATCTGTGTTGTGGATCTTCATTTATCCTTGACATGTGGGACTTGGTTCCAACTCTCGGAACTAGCTCAGCCGTTATAACAGCTTGTGTGAACCAAAAACTCCAGAGCTAAGTCCCTACCCAGAATGCCTCTCTCTAGATTACATCAGATGGAGTTTGCAGCTATAAATAAGGACAAGGAAAAGTATTGCTATAGCCATTGAAGAGGCTATGTCCACGGTCATACATGAAGTAACAATTAACCAGGACTAACATCCGGTCCTTCAGTGTCTGAAGGGAGGGAGGGAGGTTGGGGTGTCAAGGATAAATGAAGCTTGACAACACAGATAGAATGTTATGCTATATCCATAACTTCTTTATCTGATGTTGCCAGTCTTCATTTATCCTTGACATGTGGGACACAGTCCCCAGCTACCTTGTATCCTGGGAGGCCTTATGGAAGAATATTCCTGAGCACCATAGAACCAAATGACGCTTTTCCCCTGGAGATCAGATCCACTTTGTAATGCATGATAAAAGTATGTGGAGAAGGTCAAGTTGCGGCTGTACATGTCATCCATGGAAGCCTTAGACTGGAAAACAACAGATGTGGCTATAGCCCTTGTAGTGTGCACTTTAACTGGGGCTGTTAATTGGAGGTTTTTCTTAGTGTAGATAAAGGTTACGCATTCTATAAACCACTTAGACAATGTGACCTTTGAAACTGGTTTACCCATGGAAGGATCTGAAAATGAAATAAATAACTGGTCTAACTTTCTGAAGTCTTTAGTTCTGTTGAGATAAAAAATGCAATTGCCTGTGAACATCTAATAAATGTAAGCAGTATCCTCCATTGTTAGAAAAATTAGGAAAGAATACTGGCAATTTAGTGGCTTGATTAATGTTTGTTTCAGATACAGGCTTTGGAAGAAAGGATGGCTTGGAACTTACCGATACCCTGTCTTTATGAAAAATCAAATATGGAGGTTTTGAAGATAACGCATGAATTTCTGAAATCCTTCTAGCGGATATAACTGCTACTAAGAAAATGGTTTTCCATGAAAGAAATTTCAAATCACAGGTAGTCGCCAACTCAAAGGGAGAATAAATCAAGGACTGCAAAACTATAGTGAGATCCCAGGGAAGGAGAGATTTCCTATAAGGAGGCTTTAATCTTAAGGTTCCTTTCAGAAAAACCTTGCACAGCCTATGTGAGATTAACGATTGTTCTTCAAAACCATTATGGAAATTAGAAATAGCAGCAAGCTGAAATTTGATGGTAGATGAAGACGCTCCTTGTTCGAACAGCATAGACAAAAATTGTAACACCTTTTCAACTGGTGCCAAAAAGGGATTAAATCCATTATTGCATGCCCAAAAAGAGAATCTTTTCCATTTGCTGAGATAGAATTTGCTAGTGGAAGGTTTATGGGAAGATAACATTTTTTGAACTGGGAAAGATAAGTTATTTCGCCTGGCAATCAATGGAACTGGAGCAACCAAGCTGTAAGCTTGAGGTTTTTCAAGTTGGGATGAACTAGTCCCTGAGGATGAGACAGGTCTGGATCTGGGTCCAGAGTCCATGGATGTTGAAGTAGGTAAGGCGAAAGAAAGGGCAACCAGACTTGTCAAGGCCAAAATGGGGCAATAAGAATCACTCTGCTCTTCAACCTTATGACTTTCTTTAAGAAGAGGGGTATTAGAGGAATGGGGGAAAGGCATACAGTAGTCTTGAGGGCCGACTGTGAAGGAGAGCATCTCTCTGGGACTCCCCCCTGAGGAGGGATTAAGGCAAAGCAGCTGCTGTATTTGGTGTTTTGGGGTGATGCAAATAGGTCGCAGCAAGGCTGGCCCCAGCGACAGAAAATCTCCTTTGCCACTCTGGGATTGAGAGATCCCTTGTGAGGCAGGATAATGCATGTGCTCAATTTACCTGCTATCACGTTAGAGGACCACGAGATGTGCCTTGCTACCAGAAAGCAATTTTAACAGATCACCCACTGCCACACCCTGAGGGCTTCTCGACACAGAGGCTAAGACTTGGTTCTGCCTTGTTTGTTGATGTACTAGACTACAGACATGTTGTCTGACTGAACTGCAATCGTTCCTAAAAGGAGGGCAGTTTGAAAGGCTAAGAGTACTGCCCTCAGTTCCAAAACATTGATATGCAGGTTGGCCTCTATCAGGGACCAAGTACTTTGGATTGTTCTTCCCTGAAAATGCCCCTCCCACCCGATCTGGGAGGTGTCTGTGGTCACTATCACCTTGGGATGTGGTAAAACAAATGGTCGGCTCAAAAATAATCTTCTCGGATTCCATCCATCAAAACAAATCCTTCTTGCAATGATTGCAATTCAGATGAAATGATTCAAGGGATGAGTGAGGACAGACCATTGGGAGGTCAGAAGCCACTAAAAAATATTCTCATTTGGAACCCTGCTAGTGGTACTAATGTGATGGCCACTGCCATGGATTCTAGTGCCTGTAGAACTAGTAAGGCTGCAACATTGTCATTGGAGAGAATAATATCTACCTGAGATTTTATTTTTGGCAGTCTGTGAAGAGGAAGGGAGGCTATGTAAGAGGTTGTATTCATGCAGACTCCTATGAACTACAATTTTTGGGTCAGACTTAGTTGAGATTTGGCAAGATTCACAGTTGTACCTAGATGAGACAAATGCATAGGGTGAAATCTCTTGCCTGTTCAAGTAGATGCTTTTGAATTTCCAGAGCAGCCTGATCCCTCTGATTGGGTGGAACATCGGGGATTCTTCCTCCTATTTTTGGAGTGAGAAGGAAGGGAATGTAGTATCCTCTGGCAATGATCCTTACCACCCAAGCATCTGTGATTATTATTTTGCCAGGTTAGTGGGTGCAAGGGTAGTCTTCCCCCGACTGCCTCCAGAGTCAAGCAATTGGGCCTCCCTTCAGGAGCGCTGGTAGGGTTTCCCTGAGAAAGAGTCTCTGGAACCCTTATTTTGCGGGCCACCTCTGCCACAAGATCGGCATCTGCCATTATAGCTCCCCCTTCTGCCCCAAGGGAAGTCAGTACCACGTGTGTCCTGGAAAGGCCCTTGGGTTTTCTTGAACCACATTTTTCTGCTTCTCTAGTTCCTGAAACAGGAGCGTTGGGGAGCTGAAAAATGTATGCCCATGGTAGATAGGGTTTTTCCATCCTTTTCACACCTGACCAAGTTATCTTTAACTTTGGGACCAAAAAGGGAAGATCTGTCAAATGGAGCATTGATGAATGAAGACTTAAATGGCTTTGCAAAGTCACATCTGTGCATGCCTCGTTATGGCTATGCCAGAACCCGCTGCTCAAGTCGTCCCTTCGGCTGCATGCGCAATAAGTGAGTTAGAGATAGACTTCAGGATTGCAAGCTGGGAGGTACTTCATCCTGTGCCTTGTCACACACAATGCCTGTGAGGGAATCTGAGAGCTCCTTGATCAGATCCCTCTGAAGTCTAGTGAAGTGTACTACGGAATTCAACAACCATAAGGCAAAGGTCGAAGAAGCGTAGACCCGCTTCCCAAACCTACCCATGTCCCTGAACTCTTGGTTAAGTGAACAGTGGAACTTTCTTGTGCTAGTTCCTTCTTGGTGGCTGGTGCAACCACCATTGCATCTACTACTAAAGCTTTGGCCCAGTGCCAATGGTCATCTGGAGCTGAAAGGATTTTATCTGGTCTCCTAGGGATTGGCTCTACAAAATCAGGGCCTTCCAAGTCAGCTATGCCATCAACTTAATAAGATCATCAGCTGGTGGGGTCACGCAAAAGGCAGATGGGCGAGCAGCGAAAGCTTGCAAGTACACTGACTCCTCTAAGGATGGGTCTTGGGGCTTCCAGCCACCCCTGTGCTTTATTATTTCAAGAATGGCTCCAAGAGAGGACTTCTGGGGGTGACCTGGGGGAACCCTCCTCATCATTGAAGTCCATGTTCTCTGTGACAGATTCCTCCAGAGAATCAAAGTGTTTCCTCTTACATGACCTTTTCCGGGGCACCCCCTCAGTGGGACATTCTGTGGAGGACTCAGAAGAGGTAAGGCCCTGTACAGGGGTGTCCTGCAGCTTCGGCACTCACTGTCCAGTCATGGAGGTTGGTGGAAGCTCTGGACCAGAGGGAATCCTGGGAAAATTCCCTGAAGGGGAAGAAACTGGCTGGGAACCTGCAGAGGCCAAGGCCTTCTCCATAACTTGAAAGGCAGCCCCCCCCACCAAAGAGGGATTGGACCCCAGAGCCAGGAAGGGCAACCTCAGAACCGTGGTCCCACCCCACTCCGAGGAAAACACCATCAAAGTCAAAGCACAGGAAGTGCCCACAAATGATGCAGTGGAGCTATGACCCTGGGAGTCCATTGGAAGGAGTCCATCAGCTCTGAGGAAGCTGAGGAACTCAGGTCAGAGACTAGGGCTGAAAGCATGAGAGCTGCTGGCACCAGAACAGCTGGAACAGGGGAAATTGGAGCCATGATCTCTAAAACTGCAGTGGTGGTTAGAGGAGGAACATCTGGTGGAGTCTTTGGAGAAAATGTCTCATCTCCAGAAGGTAGTGAAGTCTGGGAAGAAGATGAAAGACCCCTTGCCATGAGGAGCTGATCCACCAACCTTACTACATCAACTTCCATTAGACTCCTGGAGGAACGAACAGAAAAGGCTGAAGGGGATTATGGGCTCTCTGAAAAGGGGCTTGGAAGATGCCCCACAAGGGGTCTATTGATGGGGAATACCTAGTTCTAGAAGCCTAAAGGAATCATGGTTCCAATGAAGCTAACTATGCCGTGGAAGGAACTGGTTCCAAGAATACTGTCGATACCCTAACCAGTACTGTGGAAGGAGAGGTTACATGAAAGGTCAGTGCCGAGGTGGACAGCACTGAAACTTGAGGTGCTAAGGTTGTTACTGCAACCAGAAATGAGGGGGACGGTTCCATAGATTTTTTGTTAACCAACTTTAGTTCCACAGTAGGTGCAGGAGCCAAAGATTTAGATCTTTTATGTGCTGGAGCCAAAGGGGATGCTGGCACCAAGAGACTCCTCTTCTTAGCATGTTCAGTCTTTGAGGAAAGGGAAGAAGATGATGAAGGAGAACACACATCCAATTTTGATGTCCTATGCTTACCGGACAAAGCCTCAAAGGATGGTTTTATCAGACCTTTTAAAATAAGGTTATTTTTCCTCTGTACAAGAGCCCGGTGACTAAAAACTTGACATATATCACATTCTTGTTGTAAATGCGCTGGACCCAAGCAATACATGCAAAATGAATGTCTGTCAGAACTCAGCATTCTTCTGCCACAACCAGAACATTTTTAAAGC
This sequence comes from Protopterus annectens, assembly GCF_019279795.1. Taxonomy (NCBI): domain Eukaryota; kingdom Metazoa; phylum Chordata; order Ceratodontiformes; family Protopteridae; genus Protopterus; species Protopterus annectens. Next base: position 416,214,827 of record NC_056743.1, on the reverse strand, counting down.
CAGTTGTACCCTTACTCTTATCTGCCATGTTGATTGAGAAAAAGGAATCAATGGCAGAAAATACTCACACTAAAATATCCATGCACATAAAAGAAAAGAAAAAAGAGAGAGAGGCTGCCAACAATGGTAGGCCAAAACTACCAGAGGTAGGAGTACACTACCAGAATGGTAGGACAGATACCACAAGGTAAAGTAGAAGAAAACTACCAAAAAGGTAAAGTAGAAGAAAACTACCAAAAAAAGATACAAGTAAAATTAACTGGGTAGGAGAAAAAAAGGCTTTAGAAAATTTTCCGTATTGATCAAAGAAATAATAAAATTACACTTAGCTCAAGTAGAGTTCGGCTGACACGTCTTTACGAGAAGAGTGGAAAATGAGATCTGAGGTAACCTAGACAGAGGCATTCTGGGTAGGGACTTAGCTCAGGAGTTTTTGATTCGTGCGAGCTGTTATAACGGCCAAGCTGGTTCTGAGAGTTGGAACCTAATCCCACACATCAAGGATAAATGAAGATTGACAACATCAGAGAATCAGTTTCCTAATTCAACATATTCCCAGCCTGTGGAATCAGTTACAACTATAGGTCAAAGAACTCTTTTTGACTACCTTTAAGTCTAGTCCTGATGACTGAATGAGCAGACACAAATTTACACCTGGATGGTCTCAATTTGAAAGCTAAGCACTATTAAGTGCTTGAAAGCGCTAAGCATCTTTTGTGATTACTTGCCCAGTATTATTCCTCTGTACCTGACAGCGGCACTATAGGCACTAAATGAGGATTTACCAAGGTAACTCTATAGGAGCAAGTGAGTTACTAGTCCCAGTTACTGTGTTTTATCTCTTTTACCAGTTTTCTTGCATTTTCAGTTTTTTTCAACTATCTTATGTATGTCAATTTCTATTAAATCAAGCAGGTCTTCATTTAGATCATTCTATTCTACACTGAAAGCATCTTATTTTGCTCTCTGTTCTTTCTGTGTGAGTCTAAATGGACTTTCATGTAAGTCCTACTCTTATCTGTTACACCATTTTTCTAGTATTCATTGACTGATAATGTTGTAATATTGTCTGTATCAGTCTCTAAAGCTTTCATTTCTCAGTTGGTCTATCATTTCATAGTTGGTTACTTGTTTGCCTCGATAAATGCTTTGCTTTAAATACATCTACCTTTTGATTTCTTATTCTTTCCTTTGTAAACTTACTATGTCTGCATGTCTTTGCCTATATATACATTCATATATCTTTGGAGCTGCAGAGCTCATACTGATTGGCACATCTTCTATTCTGAATAAGTAGTGCACCATATAAGATCTATTTTTGTCTCCCACATACACACTTCTTTGTTAAGTATTTTGCTAGCCTCCAGTATTGTTCTTTTTCTTGTAGCAATTCATCACCAATTGCACTTTTTTAGGTAATCTAATATATTTTTATCTAAATATGCTGTTAAATTTTTATTTGTAGCTTTTAACAGCTCATCTGATACACTTATTTTTCTTTCATCTAACTTCTTACTCTTGCAAAAGCTCTTCTCTTTGGAAATTCCGGATTAGTTACTTAATAGAGATGATGCACAACCTTTTTCTTATCTATTGTCTCTATGCCTCTTACTTAGCCTTTTTTTTTGTGGTTGTTTTGTTGCTGTTGACTGCTTGTTCCTTCTACTGGGGGGGGCCTAGTCCAGTTGTAGGGATGTTTCCATGTTCTGAGGATTCTACACTTTTTTCCTGTCCTGGCACCTGTGCTTCTGCCAAGAGTAGTCACTTTTGTATCCTAGGTCTTGTGCACCCACAGGTTATGGTCCTTTTCTGTAATGGGGCAGAGATCTTTCAACAAAGGTGAGCAGAGACATGTTAAGTATTGGTTATTTAATAGGATGTTACTACTGTCAATGTATGGCTATAATACCATGCATTCTTTGAAGAGATCCAGCTTCTTCAGAAAATTATGAGCAACAAGTATGAATAGCTTGATATACTTGGGTAGGTTTGTTTGTCTTACAGAAGAAAGAAATAATCACTATCCATGAAGGAGTATTAAAAAATTTTACAATAAAGTGTCAAGAGATGCTTAGCTATTTCACTCTTCTCAAACTGGGTAAAAAAGTGACAAAAAGTGGGCAGTTTTAATCCCCTTTATGTTTTGGACTTGAAAGATTATTCAATGTAATCTGGGAAATGTTATTGCTCCAAAGAAACATTGAAACACACATATATGCCAGTTTAAAACAAGAAATCCATTGAGATGCATGATACTCAGTCATTCCAAAACAAAAAAGATCCCAGGAAATATGTTAATTTTAACACTGTTCTACTCTGGCAAACTAAATATGAACTTAATCCAATTTTCTAATTAGTTTGAATTCTATATAATGTTAAATTGCAATTTGTATGAATAAAAACGTGGTTGTTAGAAAATGACATTTGGTTTATAAGTATTTAACTTATTCATTACAATGATAGTGCTACACATCAGCAGTGAATCTATCATATTGTTGGTGTCCTTTAGAAGGCTTTATTTATAACTGGATAATCTAATCTATATTCATTTCTAATAACCAAGGCTTAGAATATGTTGAATTTTGATGGCATAATACAATATCATCTGTCCTGTTTTCCATATGCATTGTGAAATATGCAAATAAATAGGACTGTCTCAGCATAAAATCCTCCTCCATTCTGCTAGCTGTTGACTCTTCTTCTTCTGAGACTAACATGTCCCCATTAAAGGGTGTGACCAGCCAGTTTGCTAGCTACATCACTATGTTAGACTCCCCCATCCATGCCCTTCAATTTTCTGAGCAGCGTTGTATGAGGCACAGTGTCAAAATCCTTACTGAAATCCAGATACTCCACAGTCACATGGCTGTCCTTGGGAATAACAACTGTAATCCAGATGTAAAAGTGAAACAGGTGGAGTGGCAAAACTTGCACAATGCCAGTCATCTGTCAGATTACATCGGCTAACTTAAACAGTCTTTTCCATTACCTTCCCAGAAACTGTGAAACCAACAGCTCTGTAGGTGCCTAGCTGTTTCTTTGGATTTAAGGAAAATTATGCTTCTTATTATCACAAAACACTGGTTTCATTTGACCCTGATTATTTGTTAATTTAATATAACATTTATTAAATCTGTGATCATGGTTTGAATCATAGATTATTGTCTTTATGCTTTTAAGCATTTTTTATTCCATCATGCAATATTCATTGCATTAACTTCTGTTCTGGTTTTGCTTGTAAGTGACATAAAATGCTCCTTAATAGTTTGATCTCCACATTCTCCCATGTACACACCTATAGTTCTAAGCATTGATTAATCCAACACTTTCCACATCTGAAGTTTTAATAATGCCTTGTGTCAGAGCTGATTAGTTGAGCAAGCTCTCTTCTTGTTCCTGCTTTGACCAGAGAGTACAATCCTCGTCTTTAAAGATTGCTAAATGTCACATCATAATTTCCTAGCAGCAGTTTCAAGTCAAATTAAGGGCCTTTGTCATTGCTAACCTTTCCTTGCTAGACAGGGAAAGCAGTGATTGGAAATAGACATACAAGAGTACATGGAAATAGTTTTAGCATCCTATAACTTCATAAAGTCTGCTATCACATTTTTGTCCATGTGAGATGTGAAGTTATTATAATGAATAACCTGCCTTGCACATCTTTGTTTTTCTACTCTGTATAACTTGAAGCCTTTTTGAAAGAGTGTGTTGCTCAAAACGTTGTACTCCAAACTTATAAAAAAAGAATGCTTGTGGTACGGTGATACAGTAATCAGCATTAATGCCTCAATGCACTTGGCTCTTAGAGGTTAATAGAGGTTCACAGATTAATACTAGGCTAACTGCCCTTGCGAGCCATTTTAAGCTTAGCCAATTATCCCTTGTGAGACTCAAACCCTATACCTTGTGTTTGTAAGGCAAACACCTTAACCATTAGGCCACCCTCCCAACCCCTCAATTCAGTTCCAGGTGGCATATCTTCTGTGTGGAATCTGCATATCCCCCCTGTGTTCATGTTTTAAGTTTTCAGTAGATAATTTTGTTTTTCCCAAACAGAGGCAGGCAGGTGAAAAAGTTATTCTCCAAATTGCCCATGGATACATGAGGTAATATCAACAATGAATGGCACTCCATTTAGGACTGGGTTTCTTCCTTAAAACCACTAAGTGCCAGCCTGGATAGGCTCTGGCACTCCAATGACCCTGAATAAGATAAACCAAATATCAGAACATGAATAAAAATATATCATATTTGCCATCCAAAAAGACACTATGACAACTATTCCACAGGCTGATGCAGTACTTGATTCATTATGATTACAGAGACGACAACTTATTATTTGCTCCCATATCTTCCTGAATTTGCCCATTGGACTGATACATTTTGAAGCTTTTAACAGCATTTCTGAGAAACCATGGAAAATGAGTAATAACCTTTATATCATCTTGAGCTTAAGTGCAATGCACTTATGCACTTACTTGCAACTGAATAATGCACTTTTCTATGTGCTCCAAACCATATGTTGCAAATAAAATGCATTTGGTATCTTATCTATTGGAAAGGGGCATAAAACTGTTTGCAAACCATATCAAAATCATCAGATTACTTATGTGTAACTGAGTAACATCAAGTTTAAACATTTTTTGTATGTTTTATTTTTGACAGTGAAAGAATTTAAGGTAACTGCAAGGAGGACCGAAGCCACAGATAGATGTCAACTCCGTGGAACATACATTCTGAAAGCAGACAATGATTCCTTGGTGATTAAAGACACAAAGACAGGTGGAATCCTTTACACGTGGCCATACAGATTTCTAAGAAGATTTGGACGAGACAAGGTAAATCTGTGAAATGCTATACAACTTGTTTGGGGTGGGTGGGTGGGGGGGGGATACTATCAACTAAAAATGACAGTAAAACATATCAATAACTTTGTGTGTTTTATAGCCTTTGAATCTAAATCCAGAGAAGCAAAACTCTGGGCAAAAAGGGAATTACTTCTTGATTTGTCAGTATTCAAATTTTAGAAATAGTGTCAGTATGATTTAATAGCAAAGCCAGAAAGCAAACACTTGGCAAAAACTAGAATAAACTCTCTTATGTGCTACCCAGAGTTCTTCAGACTAGATACAGGAAAAGAATAACATCTGTTAAGTTATAGAAGATACAAGCACAGCTAACATTAGTCCTGAACTATTACATGAACTGCTCGTAAACAAAGGCTACAGGGTTTTACTCCTTCCACCTCCGTTATCCAACTGTATGAATCTGAGCAAGTCACTTAACTAGACAGTGTCCATATGCCGCCCCTGAAAAGGGATGCTTGTGTCCAGTTGTCTTAGCTAGTTAACAAATATGTAAAATAAATTAGCACAGGAAACAACATGGCTTTGATAATTAATAATGCAAAAATTAAACCCCTACGTAAAAAAAAAAAAAAAAAAATTACACAAGGTCAGAGAAGATGTGTAATTTGTTAAGGTAAGACAACTAAAAAAGCATGCTCAGAAAGAACTAGTATGTGACAGGGGTATACTACATACAACAAAGTTACTAGAAATGTTTGTTAAAGGAGATAAGTGCTATTAAAAACAGCATGCACATAGCCTGTGTTTTTATTTCTGTGAATGTGCGTGGGGATTACTAATGGGAAGTAAACCACAAACCTGTGACCAGCTGTACCTCATGTGATAGATTTTTTGGTAATGAATACAGTCAGAAAATACATGTATACCTTCAGACATATGGGCATTCACATTGCACTCTATAGGCATTCACTGGTTTTGGGACACTTGGCATTCTTTTCTAGTTGGTCATCTAAATGTGGAGAAGACTTTTCATACCATCCTAGAATCAAAAGCATTAAACGGACATATTAGATTAGATGAATGCAGCCCTCTAGAATTGAATGTAAATTTCTCTCTAAAAAGGGCTCCTAAATCTCAGAAAAATGGTAAAATGTAAGTACTTTGGGAAGAATGACAAAACTCTGCTACTGCAGACAACAGTTACCTACTATAAGTTATTTTGTGTGCTGGATATATCTAAATAGATTTTCTGCGACACCTTTTAGGTTTTAACATGTTTTTTTCTTTTTTTTTTATCTGGTTAGCTTCATTTTCTTTGCCTTGGAAATATATGCATGTATTTTTGCTGATTAGTGTTTATTCAAATGTACGTATTTGTATACACACTTTGTTTCATGTTTTGTAAGGACATACACAGCTGTAATTGCTAGTTTTCTTTTTCTTTTTTCCCTTTTACACTTTTGCAGCATAAAAAAGGCCTTTATTTCACCATCCTGTACTAACCACCCTTCACTTCAACAAATAATTCTGCACTTTACTATTGATCATATTCAGTTTCCTGTCTCCACAGCCTAGTTTTAGTTTAGTCTATTACACACTGCTACTCTTTTTAATCCCAGCTATTTTCATTCACTGTTGATTTTCTAGCCCCCGAGCATCCACTTATTTCTGATTTTCTTGCCTGCTTTCATAAAGACATTTGATATTCCCCTCCCCTTTTAATCTCCCTTGCTATTGCTTTACCTCTCTGCATTATGGATTATCCATCTTTTTCCACCACTGATCCTGAGAACTATCGCCCTATTAGCCTTACGAGCCTGGTCTGCAAGGCCATGGAAAGTATCATCATGGAACTCATAAACATAGCCTCTAAACTCTGGACCCCACCCAGTTCAGGTTTGAGAAAGGCAGATCATGCCTTCTGAACCTGACCAACTTCTTTGAGGCAGTCACCAAAGCCGTAGACGAGGGTAAGGTGGTTCACACAGCCTATCTTGACCTCGTCAAGGCTTTCAACACCATCCTCCATTCTGGAATTATAGCTAAACTCAATAAACTAGGTATAAATCCTTACATCACAAGATGGGTTGTCAACTGGCTCACTGACAGAACCCACACTGTAAATGTTGCAGACTCCAAATCTGACTTCAAACCTGTGACAAGTGAAGTACCACAGGGTTCAGTCCCGGGACTTCTCCTGTTTGGTATCTACTTCTCTGAAGTACAGGCTAACACAGAAGGCCTCTGGCTAACAAAGTTCACAGATGACTGTAAACTAGGAGCCACAGTCGAGTCCCCAAATGATGTGGACATCCTACAAAAAGGCCTCACTGAGACAGATGCCTGATGTCAGAGGCATGGCCTCAAGCTCAATGCCAAAAAGTGCATTGTCATCCCCTTTGGTAAAAACTCTGTACCCATGAACTACCACATAAACTGCAGTCTACTTAACACCGAATGTGTGATAAGAGACCTTGGGATCCAGGTGGACAGTAGTCTCTCCTTTGATAATCGCATTGCCACAGTAGTCAGGAAATCCTTCTATGTGGCACACCTCATCATAAAAGTTTTTTCATCCAGGAAAAAAGAGGTCATTGTTCCCCATTACTTGGCACTCATTAGACCCATCATAGAGTACAATGCCCCTTTTGGAATGTACCTCACAAGACATCTGCAGCAGCTGAAAAGGTCAAAGAAGTATCTCATAAAGAGGGTTACTGGCCTCAAACAGATGCCCTACACTGACCATCTCAAAAAACTCCATCTTTACTCTGTAGCATATTGCCTACTCCGAGGAGATCTCTGCCTAACATATGAATGTTAAACCCAGAGCTGTTGGACATGCTACACCTAAAGAAATCCCAATCCCTCCAAGCTACATGCTCTAGGGACCTAAACCTTGTCACCACAATAAACAGGACATGCTGGAGGGATAGATTCCTGTCTCAGAGACTTCCTATACTCTGGAACAAGCTACCCATCTAAGTCAAGCAAAGTTCCTCATTGGTACTCTTCAAGAAAAATCTTGATGAGTGGATGGGAAATAGGAAATACACCCTGGGGATCACTTCTGTTGCTCTGCTTGACAGGGGCACAGGAAATTAACTTTATTGGGTGGCGTAAACCAGGGAGCCTTCTTGGCTAGGCCTACTTAGGCCCTTGGGCCGATAGCCTAGTACCTACCTATGAACCTACTAACCTATGTGTAAATAGATTTTTTGCTGCTACCTTTATCCATTTTTATTAGAGATGGAGTATCTCTGCTGAATTTTAAGGCCAGATCCCAACTCAACATCATTAGCTCTTCTGAATAACTTGAATCCAGCTTTGTTAACTTCATTAAAAGTTCTGTATATCCACCTTCATGTTTTTTTTAATCTCTGATAAGTCCCCTATCTCTCTCTCTCTCTCTCTCTATATATATATATATATATATATATATATATATATATATATATATACATCTATCTGTTTATCTATCTAGGTACTTTTCCGTTATCGGAGCAACACTTTCAATGTGATTGTTCAGCTGTACTCCAGTTCCTTAACATGTCTGCTAACCACATATGTGTAAAAAGTATTTATTTTAATAATAAATTATAAAAAAATACAAGTTTTTGTTAAATTTTACACACATCTGGTTAACAGACTTCTTAAGCTACTAGATTACAACTGAACAATCAAGTTGAAAGTTTTCCCCCGATAAGTTATAAAGAGAACTATCAACTGGCCCCGACTTTGTATGAAAAAAATCCAGTTTCACGACTATTTAGTGTTAACGAAATCCATATATAAATCAACGAAAATGTATTTTTACTTAGCAAACATTACCATTCCACATGTTGTGTGCTCCACTTTCTAAGAGTCACTGTTTACTTTTGGGGACCATTTGGTTGTGCCAGAAACAGGGAATAAATGTGAGGTAAGAAAAAAAACAAAATAACTGGAAAGCAAGCAGGCATGAACCAACCTACTTTTACAGTAAAGTTACATAACATGTTTCCCATGAAAGGGCGCGACAGGGAAACTTGCAAACCTTGAAAGCAGTGGTGTTGTTTGAACAGGCCTTTTCCTTGCCTCCTGAAAGAGCTGTTTATTTCTCACAGAGAAGGAATGGATGTTTGCCATGACCTGTTCAGTTACTTACACACTACGGTACCCGAGTTCGCACGGTACGATCCTCTGCAGATGAATTCATATTCCTCAGTAAATAGCAAAACTCCATCGGATTTTAAGTGAAAGTCATATAATGCAAATTACACTTATACTGTTTTATATTTGTGCATAGTGCCGCCAAATCCATAAATGCCTTTGAACAGAAACCGCTGTAATGTGATGAATTTTAATTTGTATGCATGCTGTTATTTCACATAAATAAAATGGTGTTTTTCAACTGAAGGGTGTCTCTTTACGGATAGTTTATGGAAACAAGCAGATCCTTCATAAGTGTAGGTACTTCTCTGGGCATGCTTCACGGCAACAGTTCTGTTTCACGAAGACTGTTGCCCTGTTAATAGAAAAGTACCTCTATATATATATATATATATATATATATATATATATATATATATATATAGACAGATACACTCCCATGTTCCTATGTCCCTTTACTACACCCCTAACATTCCCCTTTTGCTATTTCCAACAGTGAAGTAACAGCATGTCATTCAATGTATCCTTCTCCATTGTTAGCTACAATCTGAGCCAAAACATCTAGCCTTTAGCCTCCTTACTCCAACTTGACTGTTCGTCTACTATAAATTTCTGTTTCACTGTATATTTTTTAAATTGGAGTAAATAAATCAACCTCATGTATGTTGCCAGATAGTAGGCTCTTAGCAATTTGTCATGTTTTGGCAGAAGATGGAAATATACAGTGGCATGAGTGCTGGTCAGTCAGTTTAAAGGATCAACATTTCACTAGCTGCTTAACCTCTGGTATGGTGTGGAAAAGTTAGGTCACATTTCCCTTCTTCTTCACCTCCCAGGACTGCACAATTCACGTTTTTACCGGTTTAAAGGCTAACGTGGAAGGCCACTGAATGACAAAACTTGCCAACAACTGCAATCTGGGAGCAATCCCCAGTGATGCAGATATCCTTCGGGAGGGTCTACATCAGGCAAATGATTGCTGCCAGAATCATGGCCTAAAACTCAGTGTGAAAAAATGCATTATCATGCCCTTTGGGAAGTCCAATACCCCTGCAAATTGCAATATCAACAGCATACCCCTAAAGAGGTGAGATAGCTAGGTACACAGATAGCCAGTAGCCTGAACTTTGACCTTCATGTATCCACAGTGGTCAGGAAGTCCTTTTATGTGGCACAACTTATAAGTAAAGGTATGGCATCCAGATTCAAGGAAATTATAGTCCTGCTGTACTCAGCCCTCAACAGACCAATAATTAAGTACAATGAGACATTTAGTATGTACCTGACTAGGCACTTACAGCACATGGAGCAACCTCAGAGTTTCCTCACAAAGAAAATACATGAACTATGTGAACAGACTAAAAGCCCTATTCCTGTAATATGTCTCCTACCGACTATTAAGGGGTGACCTATGCCTGACCTACAAAGCACTCACAAATCCAGCCCTGATGGATCTGCTACACATCTGCAAGTCAAATAGCATGAAAGTCACCCAATCTAGGATATAAACCTGGTCAGCAACTCAAACAAACAGTTTCAAGCCATGTGCCTTCAGTTCTGTAATCCATTCCGTTATCCTTTGATGAAATTATTGCTCAGAGTCTGCCTGTAATGCTACATCATCATCTGCATACAGCAATTTTGTTGCTCTGTCCCCTCCAACCTGTTTGCTAATGTAGTCCATCACCAGTATGAACAGCAGCAGGCTCAGAGTTGAACCCTGATGCACACTCCTACTGGGAATCTGTGAGACCGAACACTGTTCATACTTGAGTCATTGGGTACTTGTACATAACCTGCATTAATTCTACCCATGTTTCAGGGACTTTGAACCACTGCAGGGGTGCCCAAATCAGCTTTCTTGGGACCTTATCACATGCTTTCTCCAAGTCTGGGAACACCCAGTTGGACTCTTTCATCTTTAGCTTCTTCTCAACTCTCTGTCGCATTGCAAAGATCGGGTCAGTTGTGCTGCATCCTGACCTGATTCCAATTTGCTCATCTCCCATCTTACTTTCTACTGCTCTATATATTTTTTTTTCAATCACCTTCACCAAGATCTTTGATGCAGTCTGACAGGGGTTTGATAACTCCGTACTGTTCACAGCTGTAAATGTCCCCTTTGTTCTGGAAGATTTGCACTAGTATTCTTATTCTCCAGCCATACAGGATACACCTTTCTCTCCACACTGCTATGAGTACCCATAGGAGCCATTTCTCCACTACATCATCCAGCATCTTTATCATATCTGTTGTGCCCTGATCTGAGCCTGCTGCTTTCCCTGACTTGATTTCCCTTAGTGCTGTTCTTACTTCTTCTAGGATGGGCTTCTCTTCTTCTCTCATTGTAGGCTGTGTCTCGGCAGTACACCTTCTGTGGAGTTTTCTTCATGCAGAAGCTGCTGGAAGTACTCCTTCCATCTGCTTTTAATGTCCTGTGGACTGTTGGCATTCCTTATGAAGGGAGTCTGGCTATCTTTATCTTTCTGTCTTTGCCTTACAACCTGATAACTTTTCTTTGTGCCATCTACTGACTTACATTCCAGAAGCTGGTATAATGCCTCCGATGCCTTGTTCTTTGCTATTGCAGCTTCTTTGTTAGCCAAACAGTATTGCTTCCTAGCCTGGTCCATCTTTTCTATCTCCAAGCATATCTCGCTAGTGGTACGGAATTGATGGTAGAGGCCATCAGGCCTAACAAACAAACAAACAATCTTGCTTTTGGATGAAAGTACTGAAGTACATGAGAAGCCGCCAGCCTTGATGACAGTACTCTTGCCATTGGAAGTCTAGTAATTTGTTAAATTGTGTTGATCTGAGAATGGAGTGGGTGGAGAAGAGTGTCAGGAGCGATTTGTGACAGACGAGTACCAGTAAGAGTGAAAGGGAAGGTCTACAAGAGGGTAGTGAGACCAGCTATGTTATATGGGTTGGAGACAGTGGCATTGACAAAAAGGCAGGAGTCACGTGGCAGAGTTGAAGATGTTAAGATTTGCACTGGGTGTGACGAGGATGGACAGGATTAGGAATAAGTATATTAGAGGGTCAGCCCAGGTTGGAAGGTTTGGAGACAAAGCCAGAAAGGCAAGTTTATGTTGGTTTGGACATGTGCTGAGGAGGGATGCAGAGTATATTAGGAAAAAGATGCTAAGGATGAAGCTGCCAGGTAACAGGAAAAGAGGAAGGCCTAAGATAAGGTTTATGGATCTGGTGAGAGGGGACATGCAGGTGGTTGGTGTGACAGAGCAAGATGCAGAGGACTGGAAGAAATGGTAACAGTTGATCTGCTGTGGCGACCCCTAACGGGAGCAGCCGAAAGAAGAAGAAGAAGAAGAGGTGTTGATTTGAGAACCTATGAATTCTATGTGTTGAGTAGGGGTAGTTTGCTTTTGGCATGATTGATTCTTATACCTGTTATGTAACATGAAGTAGAAATGCTTGGTGCTACAACAACAGATCCCTGGAGATAGCAGTTAGCAGCTAAGCATCTAGATATGAGAAAACATGGATCCATTGCAGTTGTAGGTGAGCTGCTATGACTGCCATAATATTGGTGAACACCTGGAAGGCTATGATGAGATCGACTGGTAGTACCCTGAATTTGTAATGACTGGCTCCCATCCGGAAATACAGAAATCTCCTGGATTGCCTTTGAATCTTTATATGGTAGTACACATCTTGGAGATCTACAGAGCATATCCAATTTTCCATTCTCAAGAGAGGAAATACCATGATCATCCAAAACGTTGTCTATTTGACAAACTGATTGAGGTGGTTGAGATCTATTACTGGCCTGGGGTCCCCTGTCTTCTTTGGAATTAAAAAGAACCTGGAATAGAGTCTGGATTATAACTGTTTTGAGGGTGACCTGTTGGATGACTATTTTCTAGCAACTTTGAAATTTCTGTTGCTGCAGATTCTAACTGATCAGGTGAAGTATCAGGAATCCTTAATTTTTTCTTTGACAGATACAAAAAAAGAGTATGATGTAGCCTCTGCTGATTATCCTTAACACCCATGAATTGGACATAATGATTTGCCAGGCTTGTGAGTGCAAGGTGAAGCGTCCCCCTGACTGCTTCCAGAGTGCAGTAGCTGGGTGACCTTTCAGGGGCATGAAACCCTGATTCTGTGGTCTGCCTCTAGGGTGATGTCCTCTTGAGATGCCTCCCTCTCTGCTGGGGGTGGAAGTCTGTCTCCAGGAGTATCATGGTGAAAACCCTGAGATTTCCTGAACCACATTTTCTTATCTCCTCTTTGGTTCCTAGAATAGGATCTTTGTGGAGTGGAGAAATGGATTCCTACAGCAGACAGGGTCTGCTCACTCCTGGTAAGCATTCCTTTTGCCTTAGGTCCAAAAACTGTGGAGCCATCATAAGGGGCATTATTAAAGGATGCCTTGAAACTTTCTGGAATGTTTCAAATCTGCATACAGGCATGATGGCACATGGTAATGCCTGCCCCAACTGATCTTGCTATGCCTTCTGCTGCATTTCATAGCAGGCACATGGCAACATTATATGTAGATTGTTAGACAGACATTTGGGCATCCACTGTCTTTTGGATGTCCAGTGGTAAGTTACCTGAAAGAGACTTGGATATCTCCTTGGTTAAATCTCTTTGGAAATTAATTAAATGAGCAAGGTAATTCAGTGTCCTGAGTGCAAAAGTCACTGATGCATTAGTCTGTTTGAAACCTGTCCAATGCCCTGAACTCTCTGGTTTGGGGATGAACAGAAGAACTTTCTACAGACAGTTCTTTCTTTGAGGCTGCTGGTGCCACCATGGCACCTACTGGAGGATCTTTAGAACAGTGTTTTCTGTCTTTTTGAGCTACTAGGATTCTGCCTGGCTTCTTAGGGATTGGCCCTGTAACATCAGGGTCTTTCTATGCTCTCTGTGCCATGAGATCTATCAAAGTATCAACCAGGACTCAGATGAGCCAGTGCCAAAGGCTATGAGGAACACAGACTCATCCAAAAAAGGGTTTCAGTGGACCATCCCCCCTTCTGCTTCATCAATTTTAGAATACCCTCAAATGTGATGTCTTCGAGGGGAGATCTGGGGGGATCCTTCTCCCTCATCTAAATACATGTCCATGTCCTCAGTGACTGACTCGGGAGAGGAGTCTATGTGCTTCCATTTGCATGTCTGCTTTCTCAGAACATGTCTCTGGGGTTCTGGTGAACACAAATCAGAATCAGACTTGGAGCTCAAGTGTCGAGCTGTTGCAAAGCTGATGTATTCTGACTGTTCCTGTTGGCCCAACTAAGAGGAATGAGGAACAGGTTCCCCTGGGTGTTGGGATGGATTTGAATTTAGGGCATACACTTGCCTTCTTGGTTCAATGAAGGCCCTTTCCTAAGCCTTGAAAGCCGATTCCGCCATTGGAGCCAATGTAAAACTTTCTCTGTCAACTGACTGGGGGCGTCTCCCATTTCCAATGGAAATCAGCTGCAAGGAGGACCTCAGATCCAAGCTGTCAAATGCTGTTGTGGTGAGGGGGAGAAACTGCTCTGAAAATTTCAGGGTCGACCACTGGTGTTCCGACACTGATGCTTTGACTCTGGGACTTGTCTTGACCCTATAGCACTGGAGTCAAGAGAGTACGGGATGCAGTCAAAGCCAAAGTCTCTTGGGTTGTCAGATCCAACTGAGGTTTGCCAGAAGAGTTAGGACTCATGGGAACCAGATCCAAGTAGTGGAACAGTATCGAAATGAAGAGGATGGTACCAGGAGGACTCCCAGTTGGATCTCTGTCCTGAAAATTTTTTTCACCATTTGGTTGACTCCCATTTCTGAGAGATTTTGGTGGATATTTCCAACCTCAGTGATGAAGCTACTGATGCAGATCTTGAAGGGAGTTTATGCTATAAGATCAGTGAGTGTAACCAAGGGTTCACTGTCTCTACAGAAAAGATAGCTGTAGGGGAGAGAGATTGAACCTGACTGGTAGGTGGATCTGACTACTTCAAAGTTTTAGGTATCAGACTTGAAAACTGGATGGATCCAGAGATCTTATTCTCTTTTATTCGGTCTTATTCTCTACAGACTTCTCTCTGTGTTTCTCTTTAGGGTCCTTATCATTCTCTTTTTGGTACTGGAAAAAGCAGATTATGTCTTGCTTCGTCAGACATAGTGCAGGACCCTGTCTGTGGGGTAAATCAAACCTTTATTAATTTTTCCCTCCTACCTTGAATGGCTCTGGTCCCGAAGGCAGTACAAATTTCACAGTTAGCTTGAAGGTGAGAGGCACACAAACAGCAAACACAGAGGGAATGGGAATCTTGAGGAGGGATCTTGTCTACAGGCTGAACACTTTTTAAGGCCTGATGGCTTGTCTGATATTAGAAACAATCTATACAAATTCTAAGAGAAATTATCTAATAATTTAATATATATATATATATATATATATATATATATATATATATATGTAAGTATATGAATAGCCACACTATTAGAATAACAGTTGAAAACAGAATGAAAAACTAACTAACCTACTGTCACACACATAAATTTTATGCCATCCTTATTAAGATAACCATGCTAAAAAAGTCTAGAAGAAAAAAAATCCCTAACAGTCTAAAGGACTAAAATGTAAAAATTCTCCTAACAGCTTAACCTAACTCTAATCTATATAATGTACAATCCTAAAACACTAAAAGGGAAGGAGTCTAGGAATTTGAAAAAGAAAAGGCTTCAATTATTGTGAACACAAAAGGAGCTCTCATAAATAAATAAAGATGAAAAGGCAGCAAACTAGATCTGAGGTAATTCAGACAGAAGGAGGAAATTGTGGGTAGGGGAAGGGGCAGCACAGTGATGCAGCAGATAGTGTCATAGCCTCACAGCAAGAGCTTCCCCAGTTCAATACTCAGCTGGGGTGCCTTCTGTATGGAGTCTGCATGTCCTGTCTATGTTTGTGTGGGTTTTCTCCAGGTGCTCCAATTTCTTCCCATATTCCAAAGACACTCAGCAGGTATATTGGACACTCTAAATTGGCCATAGGTGTGAGTGTGTATGCGAGTGTGTGTGATGTGGAAGAACTACTGTGTCAGGGCTAGCCACCCATTGTTGTAAACCTTGGCTTTAGATGATTGTCACTGTTGAAGTGACACCCTGACCCCATGTGTAAAAATTTAAAAAAATGGTTGTGGATGGATGGATGGATGGATGGATGGATGGATGGATGGAGGAGCAGATTCTTGGATCTAAACCTCTAGCAGAAGGAGCCGAGGTTGGATCTGATCAGATCTGACAACCAAACTGTTGACTCAGACAAAAATAGACAACGACAGGTCATTCCTTTTCCGGGAAAAGGCATCTGTCTTCTAGGCCTTCTTGCATGGAGTCCTGGAGCAGAATTTTCTCAGAGAGGAGGCAAGAAGGTCTACTTGCAGAAGTCTTCACAGATGGATCAAATCTTGGAAGACACCCTGATCTAGTTTCCATTCATGAGTGTCTGCCCTTGTCCTGCTCAGCTTGTCTGACACACAGTTTTGCTCTGATGGACAGTAGGATTAAAGTGAGATTGTGCTTTGAAGCTATATTTCAAGCTAACATGGCTAGTCTGCAAGGGGTTACGACATGGTACATGCTTGTTTATGTACTACATCACTGTGGCATTGTCTGTACCAAAAAGAACTTTCTACAGTCTTCCATCTCATACAGTCTTTATTGAAGCTAGTGATCAATTGCTTAATAATACCTATCATCCTGAAAGCCTTCTGCATCTATCTACTCACTTCCTAATCTTACTAGAATAATGCTCTCAAAAAAAAAAAAACAATTATATATAATTTTGTTTTTTAACTTTTGTGATTGTAACCTCAGTACTTTGTTATGTCTTATAATGTTATGTTTTGTTTGTTATGTTTGAAATGTAAATCTCTGCAATCTTTGTGTAATCTGTGTTGGAGCTTTTCTCCCCAGGACTCCATTGAAAAAGGGTTCTTTTGGCCTAATGGACTATCCTGGTTAACCAACAGCAAATAAATAAATAAATAAGTGGTCTTGGGTTTCAAACCAGATTCAGAGAGTTGAGTGCCTTGATAAGAGCAAGCAACTCTTTAACATTTATGTGGTTGTGTCTGTCTTTGTTGTCCTGGATACCTTGCACTTTTATCACCCTTTTATCACCCTTGACATTGCTCCCCAAGCAAAGTCAAAGGCGTCCGTGGTGACAGACTGCTTTACATCAGGAGTGGAGAAGAGGAGACCTAGATTCAGGGATATTTGTTATTTCCACCCAGTGAATTCTCTTCTCAGAAATCCAAAAATGGAACCGGAAAATCTAATGGTTCTTGGGGCTGGAACCAAAGAGATTTTAGATATCATTCTGTCATTCTCATGGGAAGATATCTGAAGAGGAATACAGGCAAAGGAATCCGGACATCGGAAACCTTACAACGCAAAAAATAAAAAGACAAGGAAAAGTAGAAAAGGAGATTAGTAATAGAGAAGTTAAAGAAATAGAAACTGAGGTTATGGAGTACCTGTGAAGTGAAGGATTCAGTGTAGAAAATCTAATTCAGAGAGTACCACAACAGGATAGAGGAAAGGACATCCAAATTAAATTTTGGAGCCTTCCACAGGAAACCAGTATAAATGTTCACCTGAAGCTGGACACCAATGGAAAGAAAAGGAAACTGTGGAAACTCTGACTCAGTCAATGCTGAGGAGTGATAGGCCAGTGAGTTCCCATATGACAGAGCAACGGATGGCACAGGGTGAAATTGAAGAGTGTGTGCTACAGGAAAACGCTATAGAACTTTCTATACAATGCCTGCAGGAAATGGAAAACAAAAAATGTGCCCTCAGTTTGGAAGAAAATGAGCTAAGAGAAGAGCTGCTTGATTTACTAGAGACAGATAGATATATTCAGATAAATGAAAGAAACAGACTGCAGAAGGTCAATAAAACCCAAAAAGTCATTAGTCTGATAAAACAAATGAACACAGTAATTAGGACTGTCCATAGTGATCCATGCAATATAACAGACGTAAACAGGATATATTACTGTGCAGCTAAATTAATAACTGTTAAAGTTCTACCACAAGAACACAGGGTAGTGAGGGAAAGGAAGGGGAGAAATCGAATATCAACATGGAAGTATTGAATCGAGACAACTATAAAGCAGTTAAGACAAGAAGTGTCACTGTTAGAGTATAGAAGAGGGAATAGATCAACAAAAATACTCAAAGATAGACGTGATAAAAGCAATGCACAATATTATAAAGGATCAGGATCTATCATGCACTATCACAAACAACAAACTAAAAATCTCAACACAGGCAGAAAAACTTAGAATATACATAGATAAATATAAAGGAAAAGTACAAAATAAGCAATTTGTTGATGACCCAAAAAAGTTTTATAGAGAATTGGAAAACAAGGTAAAAAAAAATTGAAAGACCACCAAAAAAAAGAAGAAATAGATCCATTTTGGAGACGTGTTTATCAACATCCTGTGGAACATAACAAAGATGCTGAATGGATAGAAGAAGTAAAAGAAAGTATAAGAAGTTCAAAGGTACAGGATATGAAATGGGATGACGTAAATAGCCAGAGAGATTTGATAAAGTTAAGAAAAGCCTCTAACTGGAAAACACCATGCACAGATTCAGTACCTAAGATCTGGTTAAAAGTATTAACATCTTTGCATGAAGATTTAGCCATGAGTAAGAACTATTTATATGCGCGCTCTGAACAGACACCAACCTGGCTAACAACAGGAAAAACAATGCTCTTACTTAAGAGTGAAGCTGCGAGCTACCCTAACAATTAAAGACCAATAACTTGCCTTCCAACGACATATAAACTATACACCAGAATTGATGCCGATAGAGTTTATAGTAATTTAGAAGGAAACTTGATTATTGCAATAGAACAAAAGGGCAATAAAAGAAAGTTATATAGAACAAAGAATCATCTGTTGCTAAATAAAATCATAATGGAGAACTGTAAAACGGGGAAGAATCTAAATATTGCATGGATTGACTACATAACAGCATTTGATAGTATCCCACATTCATGGATAAAAGAGTGCTTAAAAATGTATAAGATTCATCCTACACTGATTGACTACATTAAAGTGACCATGAAACAGTGGCAAACCACTCTGCAATTAAGCCATGATAAAGGACAAATTATTATTCCAGGGATAAAAATCCAAAGGGGGATATTCCAGGGTGACTCCCTGTCACGTCTGCTATTCTGTCTTGCCATTAACCCATTAAGCTGTCTATTTAATAGATAAGGCCAAGGCTATACTTTGGCTCCTAGAAAACAAAGTGTAAAGACTTCTCATCTTCTCTTTGTCAATTATTTAAAACTGTATATCTCATCAGATGAGGAACTGAAAGCACAACTGCAAGAAATCAAAACTTTTTCAGATTTGGTCTTGATAAGTGTTCAAAAACAACATTTAAAGCGGGAAAACTGGAGCACCAATGAAACATCAGTTTGGGACAAGAATGTGATACATACCTGTCAACCATACCGAACAGCTCAGTATTTACAGGTTTTGAGGGCAAAATAATGGGGTGCCACAAATTCCCAAGTGGCCCCTTCAAGTCCCATTTTTTTATTTATTATTTTTTTTTTTAAGTTGAAGTTGATAGTGAGATCATTGTTTGCAGGGGCGTGTGCAATGACATCAGCATTGTGAGGCACACTGCCAGCCTGTCAGAAACTTGGCTGAGGTCTTGGACTGTGTTTACCATAGTATGTAATGTACTACGTTCACATTGTGTGGATTTTGAAATAGGAGGGCAGTACAGACAATAGGCAGAATCGAGCAGAGGAGCTGTTTACTTACACTTCTAAATTCTGCCAAGCGGCATACCTAAGAAGCAAGTACTTCTGCAGCAGAATCTGGTTTAACCAGCATCCACACTCCCAGGAATCTCAGGATGAGAAAATTCACCTCTTCCGGCTTCAGGTAAGTAAAAAAGAATAAAAAATATGCAAAAAATATATGTATGAATGCAGTGTACAAGAAACACTGCAATTTATAAGGAGAAATGACAACCAACCGGTAAGCAGCCTAGAGAGAAATACAGTAACACACACACACACACAGCGAGCTGTATGAATGACAGGAAATATTGTGTGGGGAAAGCATTTTGAACTTGGGCACTATCACAAACTGGTTTAGGAAAGAAAGGTCCAGAACTGA
Source organism: Protopterus annectens (assembly GCF_019279795.1). Classification (NCBI taxonomy): domain Eukaryota; kingdom Metazoa; phylum Chordata; order Ceratodontiformes; family Protopteridae; genus Protopterus; species Protopterus annectens. The sequence continues at coordinate 416,194,685 of NC_056743.1, read as the reverse complement.
TCTTCAGGCATTTTTTTTCTTTGGTACCCGAAATATTCTTGAATCTTCCCACTGGTAAGGAAAAATTGTTTCTATTACCCCGAGACAGCATGTGCTGTAGGACAGGGGGAAACGAGGGGTTTGGTCTGGTGGTTGTAGAATAATTCCCTGGAAATGAGGGATTTCTTCCCACTGCTAGCTGTACCCCTGCTGAATCAGTCTCAGAACCCATTTGACTGAAACAATCTGTTGCCAAAGACAGAAATAGAGATTCAGACTTTCTGGAAGGAATAAGGGACTGCTAGTGGTGTGTGTGTGTGTGTGTGTGTGTGTGTGTGTGTGTGTGTGTGTGTGTGTGTGTGCGTGTGTGTGTGTGTGTGTGTGTATGCGTGTGCGTGTGTGTGTGTGCGCGTGTGTGTTTGTGTGTGTTCGGGGGGATAAAGCCCCTTATATAGTCATTCTGACTTATTTGACTGTCCTTTGTTCTAGGGTATTTCGGCTTTCTTTTTGGAACCTCCCTGTCATTGTTTTAAATGTTTGCTTACCATCATATTGCTCAAACTGTTTGTTTTGTTTCTTGCCAAAATTGGACAAGTAAGTAGAAAAATCCTTGGAAAATTTAGAGAAGGAGGGCTGAAAACTCTGAGAGATATTTCCTCTAAAAGCTTACCCTTATCATCACATTTTTCAAAACTTCTGCAGATGGACCAAAAAACAACATTTTTGTCCAAAGGAGAATTTAACATCTCATTTTGAGACTGCAGTCAGGAAACCTCCTCAACACAGCATCAGTGGCAACAACCCTGGATGTATCTACAGAACCATAAACACACTTTAAACAATGATTAATGACCTGAGAAAAAGAAGAAACTAAACCACACAAAGCAGATTTTTTCCTCACAGGAAGGAACTGTAGATGAAACATTCCTCATACTTTCACAATTAGTCAGAACAAACTAACATATGAGCCTGACAATTCAACATTCTAAACATTAAAGCTGCAGATGCTTACACTTTTTTCCCAAAATGTATCCATTTTTTACCATTCTTGTCAAAAGGGGAGCAATCAGAGTTAACAAAATGCTTGGTAGTAACTAGATTGAGTACGGGCAGCCACGGTGGTACAGCATTTAGCACTGCCACCTTACAGCAAGAGGATCTCCGGTTCAATCCTTGGCTGGGGTGCCTTCTGTGCTGAGTCTGCATGTCCTCCCTGTGGTCGCCTGGGTTTCCTCCGGGTGCTCCGGTTTCCTCCCACATCCCAAAGATATGCTGTAGGTGGACTGGACACTCTAAATTGGCCCTAGGCATGAGTGTGTGCATGTGTGTGCCTTCAAGGTTGGGTGCTGGGCTGGCAACTCGACACTGTAAAACTCCACTGCCAATCATGAGCAGACAGGTGATCCACTGTGGCGACCCCTAACAAGGAAAAGCTGAAAGAAGAAGAAGTAACTAGATTGAGTACAGAAATTTGAAAGAGTGAGGAACTGTACATTCTATCTGCTTTATTAGGTAGAGCAGGCTGGCTAATTGGGAAAGCACAGGCTGTGACAAAAACACATCATCCAGCAGCACTGGAAGGACTGGAGGAGCGGAGAATCTTCAGTGTTCGTGCACTGAAAACATTGGCAAGTTCTGGAAATAGTCTCACAGAAAGAGAATCCTTGACAGGAAGATTCACATAATATGTTCTCCACTTAGATAATCAGAATTCTGAGAAATGTCCCATCAAATTCCTCTCCAGGTTCAGTTTCTTGTATCTCATCAAGAAAAGAGGAATTCCCTTTTCTCTTATCCAAAACCACCTGATAAGAAGGGTCAATAGTCTGTACCAGAGTATGAGACAGACTTAATAAACTACTCCTTTCTAGTGACACTGGAGCAGAATATATATGTTTAGTTTTCTGTTTCTTTTTGAAAGGAAAATTAGGGCAAACAGGATTTTTAATGGCAATAACAGCTTCCCAAGGGATAGGCACAGCATTCTAGTTAAGCTAGGGCACTTTCCATGACCTTTTGCTCAACACCAAGAAAAGGGGTTCTCCCTTGTCCACTAGGGGGACCTCAAAGAGCTGTAAAGGATGTGGTTAACCTCCAGTCCATAGTGGATGTAATGGTAACAGCAGGAAAAAAGATGAGTGTTCTGAGGAACCAGCTTTGGCTACAAAAGAATCACCCACTTGTGGCCTATGCAAATTACTAGCTTGCTGTGGTGGCAAAGGCTGTTTAGTTAACTTTTTCAAGCCAGTAAAATTTGAAAGGTTAAAAATTTAAAGACACTTATCCCAACAAAAACACAAGGAAAGGCACTCTAATGCACTTTATCAGGCCCCAAACATAATTTAAATACAGTTTATCCATCCACAGAAAAAGGTTTTAGAATGTTTAAATCAACTTTTAAACTACCAAACACAAAAGTGCGCTCTTGTTTGAATGTAAAGCAAAGTCATATGACAGTTAATAAAAAAAAAATACCCCTATCTTAAAAAGTACTTTCCCGCACGGAAAAGTAAATTTAAACATGTAAAATAATAAGGGAAGGTTTTCCCCAAAGGGTCTGCACAGCAATGAAACAATAAAAGCTGACAGTATATCCTCTTAAGCACAGATAGGAGCACTTTCTTCGATGGCAGGAGAGCTCTGAAGGGCTTGGCACCCACACCTGTCTATTTTCAGTTGAGCTTGAAGTGACTAATGGCTTGGGTGCATGGAAGATGCCTTGAAGCTTTGGAAGTTGTCTGTCTGTGATATTCTATGCAAGATATACCCATATAGCTTAGGCTACTGCTGCAGTGATCAATAAGAACATCAAGCACTTGTCAAAGGAAGAAGCCAAATAAACACTGCTACAATCAGAAACTGCCACAGGAATTACTGTAAACACTGACAGAAATATAATATCAAAATAAATATTTTAAACAGAAAACAGAAAGAGAATAATAAATGACAATAAAATTAGATGAAGGAGGTCACAAACTGGGGCTTATCTGAGAAGTAAGCCAGAAAACTCAGCACAGGATCCTGTGAAGACGAAGACGACTTTCTTCTTTGGATGGCAGAAAAAGATTGAACACTCACTGTCCTATGACAACTAAAGGCTTCCCTCTCAGGATATACTCAGTCAATCAACTGCCACAGGAAGAGAAAAGAGGGCAGTCTGAGCTTTTGAAATCTGGCAAGAATTGTGTTACTTTGGCAGATAAACCAAAATGCCACAGAGGCCGTGAGAATGATGACCAGTAGATGATAGGTAATAAAAATATGTAGAAAAAATGAATGAAGTGCAGTTTGACCTTGTGAACTTATGAGTGGAGAAGGCATGGCAAGAATTATTACGGAAACATTTATCTGGAACCTTCCTGTGCTTCATTACATATTCCATTAATGTAATGCTATTTAGATAGTTTTAATGGGAAAATAAGTGCAACATATTTGACTACCTTATTTATTAATAAAGCAAAAATCTGAGATAAACACACTGTTCAAACTTAGCCTCTCCACAGGCTACGTACCCATAGAGTGGCGCACAGCAGCGGTTATTCCGCTCCACAAAGGTGGAGCCACAACAGACCCTGGGAACTATCGCCCTATAAGCCTGACTAGCTTGGTCTGCAAGGCTATGGAGCGCATCATCATGGAACTCATTAACAGAGACATTGGGAACCACCAAACACTGGACCCTACCCAGTTCGGCTTTGTTAAGGGTAGATCATGCCTCCTAAACCTGGTGGACTTCTTTGAGACAGTTACCAAGGCTATAGATGAGGGAAAGGTGGTACATACAGCCTATCTAGACTTCGCAAAGGCCTTCAACACCATTCCCCATTCTGGTATTATAGACAAGCTCACCAGCCTGAACATAAACCCCTACGTCACAAGATGGGTTGCCAACTGGCTCACGGACAGAACCCACATGGTGAGAGTTGCTGGAGCTAGGTCCAACTCTAAATCGGTTACAAGTGGAGTTCCCCAGGGCTCAGTCCTATGACCCCTCCTGTTCGGCATATACTTATATATATATATATATATATATATATATATATATATATATATATATATTACTATATATATTCTCAGAGGTACAAGCAAGCACAGGAGGACTATGGCTGACCAAGTTCGCAGACGACTGCAAACTAGGGGCTATAATTGGCTCTCCGGCTGACATAGACATCTTCCAAAAGGGTCTCACTGAGACGGATACCTGGTGTCAAAATCATGGCCTCAAGCTAAATGCCAAAAAGTGCATAGTCATCCCCTTTGGAAAAAACAAAGTACCCACAAACTACCACATAGGTGGTAGTCACCTAAATACGGAAGACGTAATAAGGGATCTGGGGACCCAAGTAGACAGTAATCTCACCTTTGATAATCACATTGCCAAAGTGGTTAGAAAATCCTTCTACGTGGCCCACCTAATCACAAAAGGGTTCACATCCAGATCAAAAGAGGTCATTGTGCCCCTCTACTCATCACTCATCAGACCCATCATAGAGTACAACACCCCATTTGTGATGTACCTTACAAGTCACCTGCAACAGCTGGAAAGACCACAGAAGTACCTCACCAAGAGGATCACTGGCCTCAAACAGATGCTCTATGCAGCTCGACTTCAGAAATTACAGCTGTACTCGGTTGCATACCACCTACTCAGAGGTGATCTCTGCCTGACATACAAGGCCATGTCCAACCCAGAATTGATGGACATGCTCCACCTAAAGAAAACCTTATCCCCGTGAGACAGACGCTCTAGGGATCTAAACCTCACCACAACAATAAATAGGACATGCTGGAGGGATAGATTCCTGTCCCAGAAACTTCCCATGCTTTGGAACACGATCCCAATCTACATTAGGCAGAGCTCCTCGCTAACACTCTTCAAAAGAAATCTTGACGAGTAGATGGGAAACAAAGTTTACCTCAGGGATCACTTCAGTGGCTCTGCTGGACAGAGGCACAGGGAACTAATCTAAGGGGGCGGCGAAAGTCAACACATTCTGGCTAGGCTTATACATGCCTTCGGGCAGATAGCCTAGTACCTACCTATGAACCTATATATAGATGCCATTCATTTTTTGAGGTTTTGCATAATAAATAAATCAGAATATAGGTTGAAAACAAAATTATTTCAACTAATGAAAATACATCACTTATCTCACTACAACTTGATTGTTACACAGTCAACTCTTCAACAATGAGTCATCACAGGAAATGCTGTTAGGCAACTGATCAATGATTAGTGATCTACTCAACAACACTTGTTCCATCTCCAATCATTTTTAATGCAAATCATCTGAAGATTAAACATGCCAGATTCTATGTCGGGGAAAACTATGAACAGAGCTATGTTCAAACTCATTTAATTTAACACTACAAGGCTAAAGGTATGCTGCAACCATCATGCAATTTTGTACAAATTAACATATAAAACGAGGGGCAGGTCATTTATACGCATCTCCGAATTAACTATAAAATGGAAAAAGAACTTTAAAAGAATTTCTTTTCATTGGTAACAACAAATGTGAATAACTTTAAAACTAAATAAGACAACAAACTACTCTGAGCACAAACACTCAACCACATAAAAATATCTATAAAATGAGTTTAGTTGTTAATTCCTGTAACTATTTGTATATAGAGAAAAATGGTAGGAAAAAACAAGACCAGGATAACCAGTCATGGACCCAGTGAGTGATGATAACTCAGCAGGTCCAACCTATTGAATGTTACTGCTGATTAGAAGTTGAAAATACCAAATAGCACCATTTTAGCATTAGTTTGCTGACATGAAGATCATGCACGAAGCAAACTGTTTTCCTTTCTTCATGTCTGTGCGGTCTTGGAGGTAAGGTATACAAATTTCAGGAGTAAGAGAAATGTCTAGAGTTTGTCTCCCTGCAAAAACATATTTTTTTATATTACCAAGTGTTTTTACACTGAGTAATGTATACGGTTGCTTGATGAAAGTAAAGTTGAACAAGAACTTACCATAACAGTAGATGACCTACTTATCACCGTTTCAGTACTCTTTAGAAGAGGGATATCCTGCATAGGATAGTTATATGCCAGTCAGCATATCAAAGCCTGGGCCCTTCTATGTATTGTATATCCAACATATGAGCTAAGCCCGAAGGCGGGAGGCACATAAGGGACAAACACACATAAAATCCTCAGAACTTAGTTGACCCAAGAAAATCAAAGGACAGGTTAACTATATACAAATATACACGTCCGTAAAGAAAAGGAGAAAAGAAAGAATGCTTTCTGGTAAGAGAAAAAAGGGGGGGTACTAACAGTGATCAATCAGTAGGACATCTACTGTTATCTTAAGTTCTTACATAACCGTACAATGCCCTTCCAAGATCACTGCTGCACAACTCCTTACAAGAGGGAGAGTACTAAAGCTACTGAAGAGAGAGGGTGGTGAAGGAGGGAACAGAGGAACAGTCCAAAATGCTTTAGAGTATGGACCCAGAAAAACTGCTCTGGCCCTAGAAAACACATCCAATTTATAATGTTTAGTAAAATTGTGAAAAGAAGACAAAGTAGCTGCTTCTAGCATGGACCTGGTATCTAAGCCCTTGAAAAAAATCCCCACAGGAGGCTAGTGCCATAGCAGAACGGACTCTAAAAGAGGAAAAGAAGTTATGTCTTACCATAACGTTCCATCGGAATTGTTGATCTTCATTCATTCATTACTGATGAGTTATCGGTTCCATCCTCAGAACCAAGCCGGCCTCATACCAAGCTTGCATCAGCCAAAAAAACTCTCGAGCCATGATCCTACCCAGAATGCTCTGCTCTCTGTTACCTCAGATCGAGTTTGCAAGTTGATAGACAAAAGTAAAGGCTACCTTTGGTCATAACAGACCTACAATAATGGAAAAAAGGAGTATATGAGATCAACCAGGAACCACCGGAGGGGGACAGAGGGTGGGGAGTAATGAATGAACGAAGATCAACAACACAGATGGAAAATTATGGTAAGACATAACTTCTTTATCTGATGTTGTTAATCTTCGTTCATTCCTTACTGATGGGACAGAGTCCCCAGCTACCTGTATCCCTGGGCAGCCCTCATGGAAGGACTTACCTGAGCACCATGGAACCAAAAGAAGCTCTTCCTCTGGAGGCCAAATCCAATTTGTAATGAAAGATAAAAGCATGGGGTTTAGCCCATATAGCAGATGAGCAAATGTCATTGAGGGAAGCCCTAGCATGGAAAGCTGCTGAAGTTGCCATAGACCTTGTAGAATAAGCTTTCACTTTGTGAGGCAAAGTTTTCCAAGAGAGATACTTTAAATCACATGAAGATGCAGGTTCAAAGGGGGGAGCTGTTAGGGCTTGTAGAACCAAGGCCAAATCCCAAGGTTGTACTGGTTCTCTAAAGGGATGTTTTAGGTGAAAAACATCCTTCAAGAAAGTCTTACAGAGTCTGTGTGACATGAGTGAAGAGTCCTGAAAGCCAATGTGGAAATTAGAAATGGCAGCTAAATGAACACGAATAGTAGAGGCTGACACCCCAGATTGAAAAAGATCTGATAAGTAATCTAATACCACCGAAACTGGGGCTGACAAGGGGTCCAATTGTTTGTTCGCTGCCCATAATGAAAACCTTTTCCATTAGCTGAGATAGATTAGCCTGGTGGATGATTTATGAGATGCAATAAGAATATTGCGCACTGGGGAAGAGAGGTTATCCTGCCTGGCAATCATAGGAAGTGGAGAAACCAAGCTGTCAGCTTCAGGTTTGTTAGACTGGGGTGAGTCAGATCCTGTGGATGAGAGATCAACATTGGGGATGGATTGAGAATCCATGGTCGATCTAGCAGGTGAGGCCATTGGAAGGGGAACCAAACTTGTCGAGGCCAATATGGAGCAATGAGGATCACTTTGCTCTTCAACTGCCGTGCTTTCTTCAGATATTGGGAGATGAGGGAAAGAGGAGGATAAGCATAAAGCAGACCCGAGGGCCAAGCGTGGACTAGAGCGTCTCTCGGTGACTGTCCCCGAGGGGGGATCATGGCAAAATAGTTGCTGCACTTGTAGTTGATTGGGGAGGTGAATAGGTTGCAGCAAGGCTGGCCCCAGCGGTTGAAAATTTCTGCCACTATGACAGGATTGAGGGACCACTCGTGAGGTTGTAGAATGCACCTGCTTAATTTGCCCGCTATCATGTTGGAGCTCCTGGGAATGTGCATGGCAATTAGAAAGTGGTTGGAAGCTATCACCCACTGCCATATTCTCAAGGTATCTCGGAATAATGGGTAAGAGTTGGTACCCCCTTGCTTGTTGATGTACCAGACTACTGACATGTTGTCTGATTGGATCGCAATAGTCCCTGATGGAAGGATCGAGTGGAATGCTTGGAATGCTAATAGCACCACTCTCAGTATCAGGACATTGATATGCAAATGGGCCTCTGTCTCTGACCAGGTGCCTTGAACTGAGTTTCCCTGATATAGCCCCCCACCCCACCAAGGAGCTGTCCGTGGTCACCGTGGCTTTCGGCTGATGGGGGCTGAAGTGGTGAGGCCATTGTTGAGGATTTCAAGACGTCCAACAGAGCAAATCTTGCTTGCATCTCTGAGTTACACTTATCTGAAAAAATCTGAAAAAACAAAGGATGTTGCAGTGGGTACCACTGAGTGAGAAGTAGCTACTGGAGAAGTCTAATGTGGAATCTGGCCAGAGGAACAATGGTGATCGAGGCTGCCATCGACCCCAAGAGCTGGAGTATGGACCGAGCAAAGGATGTGTGGTGACAAGATTAGCGGCTGAAACTGTTGTCTTATTTTTTGAAGTCAGTGATCTGGACGAGATCCCGTGCAATTCGTATCCAACAGAACCCCGATGAATTCTAAAGATTGTGCTGGGGTCATGTTGGACTTTTCCCAGTTTACAGTGATTCCCAGGCATTGAGCTGTGAGGAAGAGTGTAGTTTAGGGCTTTTTCCAGTAGACGTTTGGTGGGGGCAGTAAGGAGCCAGTTGTCTAGGTATGGTATCGTCCGGGACTCCTAGTTGGGGGGATGGACAGTCTGGCTCTCTTCTGCCAAGTCTTTTTTGGTTGCAGCCGCCACCACCATGGCATCTACTGAAAAACCTTTTGACTAATAGGGATGCTCAGCAGGGGAAGATAAGATCTTGTCAGGCCTCCAAGGTACAGCTTCCGAAGTGTCAGGAGCCTTCCATGCACGCTGGACGATGAGCTGGACAAGCTCATTGGCCAGTAGGGTAACCCAGGAGGTAGGGGGCATGAAAGGCCTGCAGAAGTACGGATTCCTCTGAGGAAGGGTTGGACGACTTCCAGTCACCCCTCTGTCTTAGGATCTCGAGGATGTCACCAAAGGACACCTCATCAGAGGGTGACCATAGGGACCCTTCCTGTCATCAAAGAAGGGAAGCTGCTATCGGAGGAAGGGGCTTTGATGCTTCCCTGGAAGTCAAAAGAGGAGTGTATGTTGGAGTCTGTGGAAAAATACTGTCACCTGGAAGAGGGAATGTAGCTTTAGATGGTTGAGAGAGACCCCTGGCCACAAGCAACTGGTCGACAAGCCGCAACACATCCTGTTCTGAGAGGCTCCTGGTTGACCTCATAGAGAGACCTGAAGGAGATTCTGGCCTTTCTAAAAAAGGGCTATACTGGCTTCCCACAAACGGATCCAAGGAAGGAGAATACTTAGTCCTTGCTAGTTCGTGTGGTGCAGACCCCAAAACCGAGGGTGTCTGCACTGAGGAGAATGGTGTCAAGGGTGTCTGCACCGTAAAGGGCGGGGTAGCAAAAATCTGCACCGATGAATACGGTGCCGTTGACGAAGGTGTCTGCACCAGTAATGATGGTGCCAAAAAAGACTGCACCGAACAGCATGTCGGTGCTGAAGGTGTCTGCACCGTAGAGGACAGTATTGGCAAAGAAGGAGTTGAAGGGGGCTGCACCAACGGTGCCAAAGGAGACTGCACCTGTAGAGATGGTGCCAATAAAGACTGCGATGAAACTTTTGGAGCCGTAAATGTCTGCACCGAGAACTCCGGTGCCGGTAGCGATAAAGAGGACATAGCTGCAGTAAGAATCAACTGGGGCGGTGCCGAGGCTAGGGCCAAAAGGACCACAGATGGCAGCACCAGGCTCGAAATTTTGACCTTTCTGTGAGTTGACTCCTTGTGATCTCCAGTGGGAGATGAAGTGAGCGACCTCATGGAGGAAGAAGAACAACGTCTCTTGCAGGGTTTAGCAGGAAGGGGTGAGCCTTCCGACCCAGAGATAGCCTCGCAAAAAGGAGTTTTAAGGAGGCCTTTCAGGATTAATTTATTCTTCCTTTCATTGAAAGTCCTAGTCAAAATATTTCTACAAATCCCACACGGTGGTCCACTGAAAGGTGGGAGACATTCAAGCAACAGACATATAAATCATGGCCACCAGAAAGCGGTAACTTACGGCCACATTCCATACGTTGTTTGAAACCAACACTACTTTTCTTGTCCGACATAGTGATATGAAGGGAGAAGAACAACAGTACTAAGAAGTTAAAGCTACCCAGAAGGGTAAGAAAAGGAGAAAGGAGAATTACCAATAATAGTAATGAAGAATTACCTCAAAGGTAGGAAACGATTATAAAAGGGAAAAAACTATAGGGAGAGAGACTTAAAGTTATGATAGGGTAGGAGAAGAGAGATAGCAACTGACTGAAAACTTTTTAAACACTAACAATAGACAAAATGTCAAAAAAATGTTCAATAAGCTGAGAGAGAGTGGCTTGACACAGCTGTACAGCAACGCGGCAAACAAGATCTGAGGTAACAGGTAGCAGAGCATTCTGGGTAGGATCTTGGCTCGAGAGTTTTTTTGGCTGATGTGAGCTTAGTATGAGGCCAGCTCGATAACCCATCAGTAAGGAATGAATGAAGATTAACAACATCAGATGAAAGGAGTTTCTCATGATAAGAAATGTTCTTAGAAATCTAAGAAGACATAGTTTGCTTGGACGCTGGTAAACCAAGCTTATCATTGAAATAAAGAGATGCTCAGATTTCCTAAGGTGTTTAGTCTTGTATAGGTAAACCTGAGTTGCCTATGTGAATCCAAAGAATGAAGAATCCTCTCATCCCTATTATGACGTAAGGGAAAAAGGATGAAAGATTGACAGACTGGTTTAAAGATAAGTTATTAATCACCCTAGGCATAAAGGAAGGATTAGTCCTAAGAGAAACCCTATCCCTATGAAAACCAAGAAGAGAGGAACTGCTGTAAGTCCATACACTTCAGAAACCCTCCTGGCAGAAGTCAGTGCCACCAACTGAACAGTTTGCCAAGTGCAAAATTTCAAGGAAGAACTGACAGCAGTTTGGCTGGGTCAATGTTACTAGAACATAGTTCTGGTCCCAAGGAGTCCTAATGTAAAGGGCATCTCTCAAAAATTGCTTGACCTCAAATCTGGAAGAACAGGACAATCTAAAGGTAGACAAGTGGAAAAGGCCAAAAAATGGGATTTAATAGAAGAGTAAGCCAGACCAGAATTAAGCAACTCACATAAACAGGATAGAACAAGACGAATATGCACAACAAAGGGGTTCTGTTTATGTTTCTTGCACCATAAAAACATATTTTCCATTTAGAAACACACGATTTCCTAGTATTTGTTTTTCTATCCTCATGTAAAACCTGGAGTATGTCCTCAGAAAAATGGTGCCTAAAAAGAATTAAAACTATATCACTGAAGGAGTCAAATGTAGGGTGAGAAGATACAGGTGAATGAGAGAGCCCTGTCCTCTGTGAGGAAGTCCACCCTGTGAAGTAACTTGTGATGACTGTCTATGGTCAGTGAAAAAGAAAGGGAAACCAGTGCTGTATGAGACAAAAGGAAGTCACCAGTTAGATTATTGGGCCTGTCCAACAAAATCTTGCATTGGACCTTTGGCAGAAGAGAAGGAGGAGAAAATACATAAAGAAACACCCCCATCAAAAGTTGGACATGGCATCCATTTTCCATGCTAGTTGACTTGACACCCTGGAGCACAACTTGTAGAGATGTCTATTCTGGGGTGGAGGTAACTAGGTTTGTTTGAGAAATACTCCACTGAGAACTAATGTCCAGGAAGACTTTCCTGTGCAACACCCACTCAACAGGATCTCCCCTGGATCTGCTCAAGTGTCTACCATAATGTTTTTGTCTAAGGGAATATACAACACCTAGAAAATCAAATTGTGCCTGATGGGAAAATCCCATGCTATCAAGGCAAGTTTGCAAAGGCAGTAAGACTATGCTCCCCCCATCTGTTTATATACCAAATGAGCATGGTATTTTCTGTGAATACTCGAAGGAGGCCTGGAGACCAGAGATAATGCAGAGACTGATGGGCCAGAGTCTGAGCCCTCATCTCCTTGATACTGATAAGTTTTGTCAGCTCTTAAGGAAACCAAACCCCCTGAACCCTGATGCTGTTGGAACAAGCCCCTCCACAACCCATGTCTGAGGCATCTGAATACAAATCTCAAGTGGAGGAAGGATCCAGAAATGGAAGTCCCAGATTGAGGGAAATCTGGTTGATTCATCTCAGAAATTCCCTCATTTGGCCAGGCAAAAACGAATTTTAAAGTCTAATGCACAGCAACGTTGAAGCCAAACTGCCTTCCACTGCAACTTATTCATATGGAATTTGGCATACACAGCCCTTAAGATCTCTTCTGCAAAAGTCATGTGCAAAGGAAGAGGACTGAAAGAAGTCTGTCAGAGACAGATCCTTGGCTGTAGGAAGGAAGGCTGTCATAGAGAGATTGCGAATTCTGCAACCCAAGAAAATCTGGTCTTAAGAGGGTGTCAGAACCAAACTTTTCAGGTGGAGAGTGAAGCCAAGAGTACAGAGAAGATGCATTGTGAACTCTAGGTCATTTGGAAGAAGTGGTGGAGAAGGTACCTGAATGAAAAGGTCATCTAGATAAGAGAATATGTGAATGCTGTAAAGTCTGCAAAATGCTATGACAAAAGTTAAATGTTAGGTAAATACCCTCGGACCTGTAGAAAACCAAAGGGCAAAGCAGAGAACTGAAAATGAGAGAAAGATACAGAGAATCTCATAAACTTCTGGAAAACAGGATGAATAGGAATGTGAATATAGGCATCCTTCAGATCCAGTGAGACCAAAAAAAAAAATTTGAGGGAGAAGCATGGAAAAAGTACAGCTGCTTAAGTCTGTCTTACCTGTAACAGTAGATGCTCGAATTTCATACCATGTCAGTGGCATATGGGTTCGATGCCTGCACAAATTCACAATGGCAGTTTTCCAGAGCTCAGCATTCTCTCCTTTGACTCCCTGTGATGGGCTATCAGCTAAGCTCCTCCCAGAATGGGAGGCCTAACTCATGTCACAGGACGTTAGTTGTTCAGGCTTTTAGTGCTAAGTATGAAGAACAAAGAAGGAACTGAAGTAAAAATTGCCTGAAACCTACCGATCTGTAGCCAAAAAACACCAACACAAATAACCAAAGCCACCCCACAACACAACAAGGTTTTATACTATCCAACTAATACTATATATATATATATATATATATATATATATATATATATATATATATATATATATAATTGTGTGCGTGTGTGTGTGTGTGTGTGTGTGTGTGTGAAATAAAGAGAATGGGGGGTGTTACAAGTAAGTAGGACTTATGCAACTATATTATTTTCATCACTCCCACTGCCTCAGTGATGTATGGGTAAATTCCCAAAGGTTACCCTACCTGAGAGGAGGAAGGATACGGATCCAGGATCCCCTGGAGAATGGTCCTTGCAAAGCCTGCTCTGGATCTTGTGAAAAAAAGTCCAGTCTGTAGTGCTTTGTAAATCTATGGGCAAAAGACCAGTTTGCTGCTTCTAGAATACTGCTAGAGTCAACTCCTTTTCAATATGCCACCAAAGACAATAAGGCTCTGGTGGAATGTGCCTTAACCTTGCCTGGAATAGATTTACCATCGTGGGAGTCACAAAAAAACAACAGCAGAGGATAATAAACAAGCAGAGTTTTGCTTAGAGATAGGCTGACCCTTCCTACCCTCAGATTAGGAAGTAAACAGCTGTTCAGCTTTCCTAAAGGCTTAGCTCTGTTAAGGTAGTACCTGATCTTCCTGTGCAAATCCAAGTTATGCAGAATATTCTCTTCCTTGTTTTTAGGTTGTGGAAAAAAAACTGGGGAAGTGATGGCTTCATTCAGGGTAAATTTAGAAAAAAAAAAACTTTTGGCTTTAAAGATGGTTTAGGGTGTAAACATCCCTGTCCTTGGGGAAAATCACGTATAATTGGCCCAACATGAGAGCTTGCAGCTCAGAGATTTGCCTTGCAGAAGACAGACCAATAAGCAAAACAGTTTCCCAGTGATGACCTTTAAATCAGCTTGAAAGGCAAGTTCGAAAGGACAGAATGTCAATTTTTCAAGAAAAATGTTGAAATCCCAAGGAGAAAGAATTTACTTTCAGAGGGGTCAAGTGCAACACTACTTTCATAAACTGTCTGTCCACAAAAAGAGATGAATGAGGGGGTCCATGGGTAGACAGGATGGGATGGCTGCAAGATCTACCTTGATAGATGCACAAGATAAGCCATTGTTAAGTAGCTCAACAAATATTTCAAAACCAAAGGGGTACCATACTGAGCCTTCTGCTGCCAGCTAGACACAACCTAGAAAGCCTCTTCCACTTCTACAAATAGGATTTTCTAGTTGCAGGTTTTCTTACTTCCTTCAGTATCTGCTGCACATCCTCAATGAAACAAGTGCTTAAAAGGTATCAAGATAGAATCATTCAGGCTGTCAGTAGCAATTGTTCAAAGTTGCTGTGCAATGGTTTCCCCCTGACACTGTGAGAGCAGATCCAGAGTGTTAGGAAACTTGTGGTGATTGCCCCTGGCCAATTCCATTAAAAGGAAGAACCAATGTTTCTTTGGTAAAGAGGGTCACCAAAACGATCTTTGGTAGTTCTTTATGAATCTTCAGAAGTAACTTGGGTATCAGTAGAAAGGGTGAAAATGCATAAAGGAACATTCCCGTCCATCTGAAGGACCGTATTTGTTGAGTTTTTTTCTTTTTAGGTGCAACTACATTTGATGAGGGCAGCCATATCAGAGACCATCGAGTCAGGGAAAAAAAAACACCGGCCAGAATAATACTCTGACATTATTAAGGGCTGACTAAAGGCAACAATAATAGAAAATATAAACTATATCCCCACACAGCAGATAGGGCTAAGCTGCATAAAGTATAGCAAAAGCAGTTTAAAATGTGCTAATCCTTGTTCTACAACATGCACAGTGTAGAAAACAGCAGTAGACTCAGTCATGTACCAAATAAAATTCAGTTGCCCAAACAGTGTCATAAAATTAAAAAAGAAGTTATGTACTCACCATAATGTTCCATGTTTGTTGTCCTTCATCTCGCCTTCTTTCTTGCTGGTTGGGTTCGGAGATGATCCTCGGCTCTGACTCGGCCTTATACTATAGCTTGAGAGCTTTTAACTGGCTCGAGGCTAGCCCCTATCCCAACATGTCTAGCGTAGTTACCCAGATCTCGTTTATGATAACCCACCAGACTAAACAGGTCCACATTTCAGACGTGCATATGAGTGTGTAATCATCAGCAAAGAGAAAGGAAGGAAAGACTAAGTCTAACCAACTTTGGGTAACAAAAGTGAACTCAGCCAGTGTAGCCGAGCAAAAGGGAAGAAAAACTCCTCTCGACCCTCCAGGAGGGGGCAGGAGGGTGGGATGCAAGAAGGAAGGCAAGATGAAGGACAACAAACATGGAACGTTATGGTAGGTACATAACTTCTTTATGTTATGTTGTCCACATCTCACCTCCATTCTTGCTGGTTGGGACAGCGTCCCCAGCACCTGTATCTTGGGTGGCTCACTGGAAAAGACTCTTCAAGACCGTGGAACCAAAGGATGCCGTGTTCGGGGAGGCCACATCTACTTTGTAATGAGAGATAAAGGTATATAAATCCACAGATGAATAGTGAAGCTAGGAACCACAGAGGACTCAATCCAATAATCCAAGACACTTTTTATTGATTTAGCGCTTTCGTCAAGGTGAAAAACTTCATCAGCATAGCCATGTTTGCTAAAACACATCTTTAAATAACCCACTCCCAACTCATATTGGTTAAAAGAAAAACATCACTTCCTCCAAAAAATAAACAGTAAGAAAAACTTTTAAAATATTTTTAAAATATTTGGTATACTGCTGATAAAAAATGTTTGCACATAACAAAAACACCATAGATTGCACATTCCTGATAAAATATACTTGCACATTACAAAAACAGCATAGATTTCAGTTTAAGTACTGAACTAACAGAGAGACTGTCATTGAGTCCAGGAGCCTGACACGCATTTGTTCTAATCTGCCACTTAAGCTCCATGAACTGTCAAAATTCATCCAAGGGACCCCCCCCCCCGAGGACCCAAATCAACTTGGTTGATGACAAAAAATGCAGTGGGTGAAGGCTGATGTGCCTGTACAGTGAATTGTTTTCGTTCTTATGTTTAATATCATCTGTATGCTGGTAAATTCTTTGTCTCAGTGCCCTGATTGTTTTTCCTACATAGTACGCATCGCAAGAATCACATAATGCGACATAAACTCCTTAGGAGTAACAATAATATTTCCTACGTGTAGTGACGTAACCATAATTTTTTATTTTAATTTTGTTTGTGTCAGTCATATACGGGCACTGTGGCACCTACCACATCTGTAACTGCCATTCTGATCTGGTTTTATGTTGCACTTTCCAATAACCCTTTCAGGGAAGTTTCCTTTTTATAGACAATCTGCGGCCTCTTGCCCAGTTTATTATGGACATCAATGTCCAAACTAAAAACTGCCCAGAGCTTCACCACAATTTCTTTGATATTACAAAAACTGACGATGAAAGGCAAAATAAATGACCTACTAAATATGTCAGATTTCTCCTTATGCGAAGGCCCACTCAACCCATGAAATAATAGAGGGCTAATATTACCAAGTTCTCTCTTGGTAATAATTTCGTCTACTATACTACTGATAAAGTTTTCAGGATATCCTCTCTTAATTAATTTGTTCTTCAATACCCCACATTCTCTTAAAAAGTCATCAAGTTGTGAAACCATCCTGGCTAGCCTGACGTACTGCCCTTTGACCAGTGTCTTCTTTTGATGTACAGGGTGCCACAACTAGAAAAGTGTAACAATGTGTTGGAATATGTTGGCTTGCGAAATAAATGGGAGGCAAAACCCTTCATGGCATATTTCATCTGCACAGGAATCCTAATATACATCACAACTTGACTACAAATGAGGCAGTGGATAGAGTGTACTTTAATTTTTCCTGGATGTTTTTTGTTCCGCAAAGTGTAGACATGGATGACAGTGTCTGAAAGCCACTTTGATAAGGTCAGTTTAGAGACTGGACAACCTTTCTTGTTGTCTGCAAAGGATATAAACAATTGGTCAGATTTTCTAAAATCTTTCGTCCTGTGTAAATACAAACGCAACTATCTATGAACGTTCAATTGATGGAGCTTATACTCGGCCTTGTTGCCATAATTGGGGAAAAATACAGAAAGCTCTATGGATTGATTTAAATTGTGCTCTGAACACACCCTGGGTAAGAAGGAGGGATTGGTTGTCAGAGAAACTCTATCTTTGTGGAAAATCAAGTAAGGGGGAACGTATAGATAAGGCCTGTAACTCCGAAATCCTCCTAGCTGAAGTAATGGCGTTTAAGAAAAAGGTCTTCCATGTCAAAAATTTCAAAGGACAAGAAGCAGGTGGCTCAAAGAGGGGGGAATGAGAGTCTCTAAAACTAGATTTAAATCCTAGGGGGGGGGGGGGTTCTCTTATTGGAGGTCTTAAAAGGGTAGTACTTCTTAGGAATGCTTTACATAGCCTGTGGGACATGATGTTAGATCCCATTTCTCCTACATGAAAATTAGAAATAGCAGCTAGTTGAACTCGGATAGTAGCTGCCGCTGCTCCTTGTTCAAATGTTTCAGCAAGAAAATCCAGAATATTAGAAATGGGGGCAGTAAAAGAATCAATGTTCTTTTTTGTCCAACAAGAGAACCTCTTCCATTTACTAGCATAAAGTTTTCTTGTAGTGGGTTTATGGGATGAAATCAAAATGTGTTGAACTGCCGGGGAAACTTCTGGGAGCCTGGCTAAGACTGGAAGTGGAGGAACCAAGCCGTCAGCTTGAGAGTATGGATGGAAGGGTGGAGAGCACCCAACTGATGCATCAGGAGATCTGGAAATGGGTCCAGTATCCAAGACTCCCCTTGCAGATGAGTCCAGAGAAATGGGAACCAAATTTGTCAAGGCCATTAAGGAGCATTAAGGATTAGCTTACAACCCAATGACTGTGCTTTCTGAAAAACCTTGGGGATCAGGGAGAATGGTGGGATGGCATAAAGCAGTCCTGGGGGCCAATCGTCCCTGGGTGACTGTCCCAGTGGTGGGACTAGGGCAAAGTAGCTGCTGCATTTGTTGTTGAGGGGAGTGGCAAAAAGAACAAAGCATTTGGGAAAGATCAGCTCTGCAACTTCCTGTTTTAGGGACCACTCGTGAGGCATCAGAATAACCCTGCTGAGCTTCTCCACTATCACTCTGGATTTCCCAGGAATGTGCATTGCGACCAGAAAGTGTTGGGAAGACATCGCCCACTGCCAAACTCGTAGAGCCTCTCGGCACAAAGGATAAGACCTGATTCCACCCTGTTTGTTGATGTACCATACTACCGACATATTGTCTGTCTGAATTGCTATAGTGCCCATAGGTACAGAGTCTTGAAGTGCTTGCAATGCCAGAAGCACCGCTCTCATCTCCAGGACATTGATGTGCAAGTGGTACTCGTGCTCTTGCCAAGTCCCTTGAACAGTCTGTCCCAGATAATGCCCCCCCCTATCCAGGAAGCATCCGTGGTCACTTTGGCTACGGGTTGGGGGGTGAGAAATGGTCTGCCCATTGATACCAAAGGGGAATGAAGCCACCATGCTAAATTCTTCTTGCATGACTCTGTGATCCAAATCTGATGTGACATTGGTAAATCCTGGAATGACTACTGAGCCAACAAGAGCCACTGCAGAATTCTCATGTGGAAGCTTGCCATAGAGACCAAGGTAATTGCTGCAGCCATCGAACCCAAGACCTTGAGGATGAATCTTGCCTAGATTCTCTTTCTTTCATGAGGAATAAAACTTGACGTTGAATGGTTAACACTCTTTCGTGAGGCAGTTTTGCTATCATGGTCCTTGTGTCTAAATCTGCCCCTATAAATGTAATATACTGACAAGGCAACAAGACAGACTTTTTGTAGTTTATGGTGATGCCTACTTGTGTACAGGTGTGAATAGTGGAGTCCTGTGCTTTGATCAGTTGATGCTTGGTGGTGGTAGTAAGGAGCCAGTTGTCTAGATATGGAAACACCCAGAATCCTAGATGCCTCAGATGAGCTGTGACTACTGCCATAAATTTGGTGAACACCCTGGAAGCTGTGGTGAGACCAAAGGGCAGAGCTCTGAACTGCTAATGACTGGCTCCCAGGCCAGAAGCGTAGGTACCTCCTGAACCGCCTGTCCATTTTTATATGGTAGTATGCATCCTGGAGGTTGATGAAACACATCCAGTTGTCCTGACCCAAAAAGGGAAGAATGGACTGCAGTGTTACCATCCGGAACTTTGTTTTCTTGACTGATTTGTTGAGTTTGTTGAGATCCAAAATGGGCCTCCAGTCCCCTGTCTTTTTTGGAACTAAAAAGAACCTTGAGTAAGTGCCGGATTCTATTTGGTCTGCAGGGACTTCTTGGATGGCTCTTTTTTCTAGCAACCTTTGAACTTCTAGGTTTGCTTGATCCCGAAGACTGGGTGGAACACCTAGGATTGAGTGCTGACTTGTTGTAGGGGGTGGCTGGGGGAAAGGAATTTTGTAACCCCTGGATATTATCGATAGTACCCATGTATCTTCTGTGATTGTTTGCCAGGTTTTTGGGTACTGGGATAATCTGCTCCCGACTGCCTCCAGAGGTGGACTGTCGGGCCTCCTTTCAGGAATGTTGGAAAGGCATGCCAGAGAAGGTATCTCTGTCGGCCTGATTCTGCAGATCCCCCCCGCTGCCCCTGGGCGAAAATCTCCACGTGTGTCAGGTGAAACTCCCTGGGATTTTCTGAACCACATCTTCTCGCTCTTCTGACCCTTGCGGTAAGGTCTAGAGGGCGCGGAACAACGTACTCCCACAGCAGAGAGAGAGTTTTGCCATCCCATTCACACCTGGTAAGAGTCTCTTTTACCTGACGCCCAAACAGAGATGAGCCGTCAAAGGGGGTGTTGGTAAAGGAGGTCTTGAAGGGCTCCGCAAATTGACAAAGGTACATCCAGGAGTGTCTATGCAAAGCAACTCCTGTGCCTGCTACCCTATTTGCTCCATCTGCTACATAAGAGATCAGCCGCAAGGATGACTTAAATATAGAAGTCAAGGTCGCAAGCTGTGAAGCTGCCTTGCTTGCAGCTCCTTCAGCTGTAGGATCCTGTAGGGTATCTCCTAGTTCCTTTAGGTGATCCCTTTGAAGGTGTGTAAAGTGGGACAAATAATTCAGTGACCTGAGAGTAAAGGCTGCTGAAGCAAACATACGCTTCCCATACCTGTCCATCGCACGAGACTCTTTGTTCGGCAGATGGACAGAAGAAGAAGTCTCCGCTAATTCTTTCTTGGTGGCTGCCACCACCACCATAGCATCAACAGGCACAGCCTTAGATAGAAAGGACCTATCCTCTGGAGCAGTTATGAATTTATTGGGCCTCTTCTGAACTGGTTCCATAGTCTGTGGGGAGCAACACGCCTTCTGACTCATTAAGGCGGAGACACCCAAGAGGTGGAGGGTCGGGAACCAAATACATCCAGGTACACAGACTCGTCCTCAGAACGGGCAAGGAATTTCCAGCCACCCCTCTGTGTATGGATTTCCAGGATGTCTGAAAAAGAGACATCTTCAGAGGGGGGACCCTTCTGAGTCTTCCAAGTTTGTGGCTGAAATAAGAGACTCAGGGGAGTCCAAATGCTTCCTCTTGCATTTTCTCTTCCGAGGGACCTCCTCCGAGGGGTATATAGGGGAGGTTTCGGAAGAGGTGGGGTCACCCAATGGGGCATCCTGGAGCATGGGTTCCCTACGCTTGGGGGGGGGGGGATTGGAGTCAGACTCAGGCACCGAAAGAGTAGGAGCCAATGGAGCCAAGGGTGGAACAGTCTCAGAGGACAGCATGCTCCTAATCACCTTGAAGGCACCGCAGTCTCAGCCAGAAAGAGTGCCCAGCTCCAAAGAGCCCGGAGATCTCCTCCGAATCAAGGGCGATGGCTCCGAGGCTGATGTAGGAGCTGAACTCACCTGTGCTGACCCCCCCCCCCGAGAGGGAGACCGGGGTTGGGCAAGGGTCCGATGCCACTCTCCCCCTCGGAGCCGACTAGAGAGCACCAGCCTCCAGATCCCTTGAGAGACTGAGACAACAAAGAGATCGGAGCAGTAGTCAGAACTGATAAACCAGTGGTAATCAGAGGCGACGGTTCCACCACAACGACTTCCATGCACTCCGGCTCTGAACTCAAAGGAGTCGAAGGAGGAATTGATAACGGTGTGGGCTGGGCTGTCGGCGCCAATTCCTTGTGGGCTGGGCTTGATAATAATTTAGCTAATGCCTGTGTCTTGAGTAGCTTCTTCACCACCCTCTCCACATCATGATCCGAAAGACTCCTGGACGATCGAGAGGAAGGAGAGGAAGACCGATGACTGCCTGCCACAGATTGCAACAGCGGGCATTGTGGAACAGACCACAATGGCTCCAGAGAGGGAGACCTGGTTCTTTTGTGAGTCCTGACTGGCTCCGAAACCAGTGATGGAGCCACCGGAGAAAGAGCTTTGTCAGAAACGATACTGGGATCTGACAAACTCACAGGTTTGTCCTTAGATTTAGATGGCTTTGAAGTCAGAGTCAATGAAGACGATGGCTTAGGGGACTTTTCCTGTTGTTTTACTGGCTGAGAACCCTCATTAGCAACATCAAAGGGGCTCTTTAATAACCTTGCAAAATC
This sequence comes from Protopterus annectens, assembly GCF_019279795.1. Classification (NCBI taxonomy): domain Eukaryota; kingdom Metazoa; phylum Chordata; order Ceratodontiformes; family Protopteridae; genus Protopterus; species Protopterus annectens. The sequence goes on along the minus strand of NC_056743.1, from coordinate 416,172,612 downwards.
AACTTATTTTTTCTCTCCTGCAGGAACCGAGAACTAAAACCATGACATATAGAATACGAGTCCTGCAGGTGAACAGCCCCTAAGCAACAGACACAAGCGTGTGTGCCCATCCATAAGGGACACCTTCTGGCAGCATGAGTCACACTTTTTAAAACCCGAAAGTTTTGACTCTTTAGGATCTTTGGACATGCTAGCAGTAACCACAACAATAACTAAGAGAAAAAACAACATCAGCAACAACAACACTAAAATAAACCTTTAACTTTTTATTTTTTTAACAGGAAAATAGAAAGGTGAGCAACCTTTGAACTTCTAGGTTTGCTTGATCCCAAAGACTGGGTGGAACACCTAGGATTGAGTGCTGACTTGTAGGGGGTGGCTGGGGGAAAGGAATTTTGTAACCCCTGGATATTATCGATAGTACCCATGTATCTTCTGTGATTGTTTGCCAGGTTTTTGGGTACTGGGATAATCTGCCCCCGACTGCCTCCAGAGGTGGACTGTCGGGCCTCCTTTCAGGAATGTTGGAAAGGCATGCCAGAGAAGGTATCTCTGTTGGCCTGATTCTGCGGATCCCCCCCGCTGCCCCTGGGCGAAAATCTCCACGTGTGTCAGGTGAAACTCCCTGGGATTTTCTGAACCACATCTTCTCGCTCTTCTGACCCTTGCGGTAAGGTCTAGAGGGCGCGGAACAACGTACTCCCACAGCAGAGAGAGAGTTTTGCCATCCCATTCACACCTGGTAAGAGTCTCTTTTACCTGACGCCCAAACAGAGACGAGCCGTCAAAGGGGGTGTTGGTAAAGGAGTTCTTGAAGGGCTCCGCAAATTGACAAAGGCACATCCAGGAGTGTCTACGCAAAGCAACTCCTGTGCCTGCTACCCTATTCGCTCCATCTGCTACATAAGAGATCAGCTGCAAGGATGACTTAAATATAGAAGTCAAGGTCGCAAGCTGTGAAGCCGCCTTGCTTGCAGCTACTTCAGCTGTAGGATCCTGTAGGGTATCTCCTAGTTCCTTTAGGTGATCCCTTTTTAGGCGTGTAAAGTGGGACAAATAATTCAGCAACCTGAGAGTAAAGGCTGCTGAAGCAAACATATGCTTCCCATACCTGTCCATCGCATGAGACTCTTTGTTCGGCAGATGGACAGAAGAAGAAGTCTCCGCTAATTCTTTCTTGGTGGCTGCCACCACCACTATAGCATCAACAGGCACAGCCTTAGATAGAAAGGACCTATCCTCTGGAGCAGTTATGAATTTATTGGGCCTCTTCTGAACTGGTTCCATAGTCTCTGGGGAGCAACACGCCTTCTGACTCACTAAGGCCAGCAGAAGGTTGAAAGGCAGAGACACCCAAGAGGTGGAGGGTCGGGAACCAAATACATCCAGGTACACAGACTCATCCTCAGAACGTGCAAGGAATTTCCAGCCACCCCTCTGTCTATGGATTTCCAGGATGTCTGAAAAAGAGACATCTTCAGACGGGGACCCTTCTGAGTTTTCCAAGTTTGTGGCTGAAATAAGAGACTCAGGGGAGTCCAAATGGTTCCTCTTGCATTTTCTCTTTCGAGGGACCTCCTCCGAGGGATATATAGGGGAGGTTTCGAAAGAGGTGGGGGTCACCCAATGGGGCATCCTGGAGCATGGGTTCCCTACGCTTGGGGGGGGGGGGTCAGAGTCAGACTCAGGCACCGAAAGAGTAGGAGCCAATGGAGCCAAGGGTGGAACAGTCTCAGAGGACAGCATGCTCCTAATCACCTTGAAGGCACCGCAGTCTCAGCCCAAAAGAGTGCCCAGCTCCGAAGAGCACGGAGAGCTCCTCCGAATCGAGGGCGATGGCTCCGAGGCTGATGTAGGAGCCGAACTCACCTGTGCTGACCCCCCCGAGAGGGAGACCGGGGTCAGCCAAGGGTCCGATGCCACTCTCCCCCTCGGAGCCGACTAGAGAGCATCAGCCTCCAGATCCCTTGAGAGACTGAGACAACAAAGAGATCGGAGCGGTAGTCAGAACTGATAAACCAGTGGTAACCAGAGGCGATGGTTCCACCACAACGACTTCCATGCACTCCGGCTCTGAACTCAAAGGAGTCGAAGGAGGAATTGATAACGGTGTGGGTTGGGCTGTCGGCGCCAATTCCTTGTGGGCTGGGCTTGATAATAATTTAGCTAATGCCTGTGTCTTGAGGAGCTTCTTCACCACCCTCTCCACATCATGATCCGAAAGACTCCTGGACGATCGAGAGGAAGGAGAGGAAGACCGATGACTGCCTGCCACAGATTGCAACAACGGGCATTGTGGAACAGACCACAATGGCTCCAGAGAGGGAGACCTGGTTCTTTTGTGAGTCCTGACTGGCTCCGAGACCAGTGATGGAGCCACCGGAGAAAGAGCTTTGTCAGAAACGATACTGAGATCTGACAAACTCACAGGTTTGTCCTTAGATTTAGATGGCTTTGAAGTCAGAGTCAATGAAGACGATGGCTTAGGGAACTTTTCCTGTTGTTTTACTGGCTGAGAACCCTCATTAGCAACATCAAAGGGGCTCTTTAATAACCTTGCAAAATCAACTTACTTTTTCTCTCCTGCAGGACCCGAGAACTAAAACCATGACATATAGAATACGAGTCCTGCAGGTGAACAGCCCCTAAGCAACAGACACAAGCGTGTGTGCCCATCCATAAGGGACACCTTCTGGCAGCAAGAGTCACACTTTTTAAAACCCGAAAGTTTTGACTCTTTAGGATCTTTGGACATGCTAGCAGTAACCACAACAATACCTAAGAGAAAAACCAACATCAGCAACAACAACACTAAAATAAACCTTTAACTTTTTATTTTTTTAACAGGAAAATAGAAAGGAGAGAAGGGGAAGAGCCTCTAACTTAAACGGCTGCTCCTATAAGGAAAGAGAAAGGGAAAAAAGGAAGACAAAAGGTCCTTAACTAAGACAGGGCTGAAAGAAAGGGAGCAGGGAACCCTCTAAGTCGAACGGGTTCAAGGGAACAAGTTAGGTCTAAAGGAAAATGATGGCCACAACAACAACAAAGGCATCAACGGAAAGGTCAGAAAAGCACTAGCCTAAGATGAGACACACTCTAACACTAAACTAAGAGAAATTAGCTAACCAAAAAAATTATTGGAAAAACAAGAAGAAGAAGAAAATACTTAGCCTGAGCCAGTATGAGCAATCTCGACACTGCAAGCGGCAAATGAGATCTGGGTAACTATCGCTAGGCATGCTGGGATAGAGGCTAGCCTCGAGCCAGTAAAAAGCTCTCACGCTATAGTATAAGGCCGAGTCAGAGCCAAGGATCAGCTCTGAACCCAACCAGCAAAAACGGAGGTGAGATGTGGCAACGTAACATCAAATCTTTACTGGAAAAGCTCACCCAGACTCTGCCTCAACCTTTCACCGGCAGTTGTAACTAACCACAAAATTATCATTTTGTGAAATCACTCCCCTTCAAATTATTCCAGTTTATTGGCCATTCCACTGTATTCTATAGAACCAGATACAAATTGCACAGCCCCTTTCAATCTAACTTGCTGTTTTAAAATTTGTGGCTCTCCACTTAGACAGCTAAAGCTAAAATTACCCCCCCCCATTCATATCTAACTGCTTAGTGCATAATACAATACTTAGGATATTAACCCATTTTTCCATTTTACCTTTAAAATCTGCAACATCTATTGCAAGACCACCAATTATTGGAGAGCCCACATTCTGCTGCTCAGTAGTCATCTTGGGATTAGTGCTTCTGTTTTGTCCTGGTGAAAGAAGGAACACAGGGACATTATTTCCTGGAGACTGCTGATCACCTGAAAGCCTAATAACTGCTTCATAGGTGACAGCTTGGAATCTGTGCTTATACTCTGCTCCTGGTGAGAGAAGGAGAAGAGTGCATTGACTCCTGTTTCTGCTTGGGCAGTCAGTGTCTGTGCTTGATGTTCATAATTGGTCTGGTTGCTTTTCAAGGTATCTACCAGGAAAAAGCTACAACAAGCCTACAGACCCTTGCATCATCTGGGACAAGACTGTGGATCACTAAACAGGCTCTGGCCTGCTTCTCATCTTGGGATTGGTGCTAATGTTTTGCTTCTAGTGAGAGAAGAAGCAAAGGAGCATTGTATCCCAGCACAGTGAAGCTGTGGTGAGAACAGCACTAGAAGTAGCCAAGCAGTAGCCATTCATGCGACTCCCCTCTTTTCATCATTCCACACATGCCAATTCTTTGTTTTCAGTAGGAACTGCTTAAATAGTTTCTAATTTCAGAATATCTGCCTAAATACTTCATCCTTGAATTTTCAGGAACTACTTATTAGTTTCCCCTCAAGTATTTGTAAGTGCCCTGTATAGACGCACACACCTTAACTGACATTTTCCCTGTAAAAGCATGATCAAAATTTCACCAATACCTAGTTGCACACAGGGCAACTAGTTTGCATTGACAAACATTGTCCCAGAGTGGCACACCAGATACTCCTGACATTGCTTTATATTCTCACTCCAACTGTCTAATTAAGAAAAAAGGGTCTGTTGCCATGGATATGAACTTTCCCACTCTCTCCATTACCAGCTTGACGGATATGGGCGTCCTGAGGCGATGCAGAAATTACCTCATGTTTACTGACAACCAGTTAATTCTCAAATAAACTGATATGATATGTGAGAGATGTATTTACACAATGTCACTAAAGTAATTCAAAGTAAACTTTATTGTCATTTAGAAGTACACACATGTAGCCTAAACAAAATTTCATGCATCAGCTCAAGTCTTGAGATTACAAAGGAAAGTGAAACCACACATACAAACAGAGGAATAAGCATAACTAACAAATACAATACTACTCCCAATACACGCAAGAAAGAGCAGAGACATTTACAACACTCATATAAGAAAAGAACAACCTCCCCTGATAAATTAACTACCCATTTAAAGTAATACACACTTGTTTGTGTCTTTCGGCTTTTACCGGTTAGGGGTCGCCACAGCGGAACTCCGGTCCGCTAATGATTGGCAGTAGATTTTTACGTGCTGGCTTGCTGGGCCTAACGCACAACCTTCAACGAAGGAACGCCCATTCACGCATGTCACCACACAGAAGATGCTCTAACTGAGAATCAAACGGGCAACGTCTAACTGTGAGGCGACGCTACCACAGCACCACCACCGCAGTAAAGTAATACACACTACAGATTGAAATGTATTTGTCTTACATTGCACTTGAGTGAGTTAAATAATACTGACTATGGATATAATAAATAAATATTGCACTTACTTGGAATATATGTTAGTATATATTGCACACATAAATAAAAATGTAATTGTGTGTCCAGACCCCTGGGACAAGTGCCTTGTTCAGAAGTCTAATAACTGCAGGGTAGAAACTGTTACTGAATCTTGTAGTCCTGCAGTGGATGCTGCAATATCTCCTGCCCAATGCCAGATGCTTAAACAGTCCATGTACAGGATGCGTGTTTATTTTGGTGGCCTTTTGAATGCTTCTTTTAGAATAAAGATTTATCGATGGAAGACTGGAACCTGTTACCTTCGCTGCAACCCTCAACACTCTTTGTAACTTTCTGTAACTGTGCAGCTTCCAAACCACACTATGAAGTTGCAGGTGAGAATACTCTCTACTGCACCTCTATAGAGGAGGGAGAGAATAGCTTTTTTTCAGCCTTCTTAAAAAGTGGAGGCATTGGTGCGCTTTCTTGACCAGTTGGCTGGTGTTTCCCGACCATGAGAGAGCCTCTGATATGCGTACACCCAGGAATTTCATACTCTTAACCCTCTCCACACTCTCACCATTGATCCTGAGCACTGGGTGGTTTGTTCTCCTTTTCCTGGGCCACGATAATCTCTTTGGTCTTGCTTACATTCAGGTCAAGGTTATTCCCCTTGCACCAACTGATCACAGATGCCACCTCCTCTCTGTATGCCTTTCCATCCTCCTTTGAGATGAGCCCCACGACTGTGGTGTCATCAGCAAACTTGATGATATGGCTGGAGTTTTGCTTAGCATAGGATTTGTGGGTCAGGATGGTGAATAACAGTGGGATGAGAACACATCCCTGTGGAACCCCGGTGTTAATCGTGATGCACTCTGATGTTCTTACTGAACACACCTTCTGTGGTCTCTCAATAAGGAAGTCCAGGATCCAGTTACAGAGATGTTCACTGATTCCTAAATGTGCCAGTTTTTCTATCAGAAAACTAGTATACTAGATGCAAAGCTATCACATAAATGTATTCCTAATGTCAATAAGGTTGTCAGTAGCGCACCACTCACACACAATGCAAAGCAGAGATATAAACCCACATATGCTGAGGCACTTAAGTTTAATCTTCCTAAACCCCACAGACCTCCTAGATGAAGTACACATAACAAATACCCTGAGCAGCCCCAAATGCACTCTTTCAAAACAACATCCATATCAACACATACAGCTCCATCTCATGGAGTCTCTTACTTCTAAGCCCATAAGGCAAGCCACCACACAATCCAGAAGTCTGGTCATTGGAGACTCCATCGTGAAACACACTGATGTCCCTCTCACCAGGCTGAGTAAAGAGAAAGTCATGTTCAGTTGCTTATCAGGGACTAGGAGCCACCACATTACACATGCACTCAGGTCACTGGACCACAAATACCAGTATGACTCAATCACAGACCATGTGGGTGTAAATGACCTGAGACATACTTCCCTAGACTACATGAACAGAGAGATCATGGAGGTCTCAGAATATGTGTCCCAGGCCGGTATGAGCGTAGCATTGAGCAGTATTTTACCCTTTTCAAGGATGATGCCACAATATGAACAAAAAATGACTGACTTCAATAAATTGGCTTAGTTTCTGGTGTCATTCTAAGGGGGTGCAATGGACCCATGCTGCTTTGTCAGAGATGGTCTGCACCCCTCCCATCTAGACTTTCAAATTTTATTTATTTATTTATTTATTTTACATTTTTTGACCGGGCCAGTCTAACTGGGCATATGTCCATTTTCAACAGAGTCCTGAGAAGAAAAGCTCCGAGACAATAAAAAGAAAACAATTTTATACAAATAGTCCACAAGAACAGTAGAAATACAAAATAATTACATACTTTTTTTTTTTACTACCATTTAGGAAAATAAACAAAGAAAAATTGTTCTTATTCAGTTTAAATAAATATAAAATATATATATACAAATATATATATATATATATATATATATATATATATATAAGAAAAAAACAAAAAGATATTTAATGTACTTAAAAATTCACACAGCACAGCAGGGAGTTACACCAATAAAAGAGAAATAATGTTTAATCACGTCATATATAGAAGGTAGAGAAGTCTCAGCAAAAATAATCCAGTTAGAGAGTCAGAACAGAAAAAAAGAGAAAAGTATCAGTCAGGGTTGGAGCAGGGCAAAGCCATTGGGTGTTAATGATGTTTTTCAATTGTTTCTTGAAAAGGTTGGTGGAAGTAAGGGATGTTATTTCAGTTGGAAGTTTGTTCCAAGTATTGCCAACTGCATTTGAGAATAGGCAGTCCCCAGATTTGTTAATGGATTTAGTGGTGGCAACTTGTAAGCTTTTTAGCAGATCTTAGGGTAGGAAGGTTTTTATAAGAATTAACTAGGCTACATAGTATGGGAGTATTTGTAGGATGATGTAAAATCTTGTGAATAAAAATGAGTTGCTGGTAAACTAGTTGGTTTTGTACTTCCAGCCATCTTAGAAGTTTAAGATTAAGGCAGCGGTGAGTACGGAAAGAGGCGCTGGTGGCAAATTTGGCTATGTTGTTGTAGGCGGTTGCGAGTTTATTTAGGTTGCTTTTGGATAGATAGGGGAGGCGTAGAGTAAGGTGGAAATGAGGTGGGTTTGGGCAATAGAGATCTTTGCTGACTCTGTAAGAAATGGCCTGATTCTATAGAGGAATCCAAGTTTTCTATTTACTGATTTAATAGTTGAGTTAATGTGTGTGTCAAAGTTGAGATGGTTGTCTATAATTACACCGAGGAGTTTGGTGGTGGTTTCAGGGACTATATCTGTGCCATTATTTGATTTCACTATGAAACTGATAGAGGGGGACTTCTGTGTGGGAGTAAATAGTAGTAATTTAGTTTTTTTCGGGTTCAGGAGGAGACATCTTTGATGGAACCAGTTTTCAACTAAAGTAAAGACTGTTTGTGTGTTAGTATGTAATTTTGCAGGGGAGGATGCGGCACATATCAGAGTCGAATCATCTGCATATTGTATGCATGTAGTTTGGGCAAGGGAGGTTTTTAGATCATTAATGAAAATTGTGAAAAGGAGAGGTCCAAGAATGGATCCTTGAGGGACACCAAGGGTGATAGGAAGCTGAAAAGATAGATTGTTTTCCCACAGGACAGCTTGTTTTCTGTTTTCAAGGTAGGATTGGAACCATTTTACTAGTTGATGATCAAGGGAGAGTGATTCAAGTATACCTATCAATAGTTGGTGCTTAACCATATCAAAGGCCTTTGAGAGGTTTAAGAAGAGTGCAGAAGATAGAAGGTTAGTATTCCTGCTTTTATTAATGCAGTCTGTAAAGGATAGAACAGCTGTTGTACTATGGTGTGGCCTGAAACCATGTTGGCAGTCAACTAGTAGGTTGCTTTGTAGGAGGTACTGAAGTAATTGCCGGTGGATACATCTCTCCATAATTTTTGCAAGGGGAGAGAGAAGGGCTATTGGGCGGAAGTTTGATAATTCATTTGAGGTACCTCCCTTATGCAGAGGGATGATATAGGAGACTTTCCAGATGTTAGCTTTTTTTTAGACAATCCAAAAATGACCGCACTTCTAACACATAGCAAATCAAAATGAAGAAAATCTAAAAGTATTACTGATAAATACTAGGAGTCTAAACAAAAAATTCCACTCCCTAGAAGTTCGCTTCACTCTAGAGAATGCTGACATCTCTGTGGGTCACTGAGACATAGTTTAAAGCCGTGGACAGCAAGCCAACAGTGCAAGGTTATAATGCCTTCCACACATTTAGACCAGCTACTACACAGACAGGGACTAAAGGTGGAGGTGTCTCCATGTACATCAAAAATAAATATACCTCATGGCTGGTCAAACAAGATAATGCACTTGAGCTACTCCATGTTCAAATCACCATAGGCAAAAACCAGTACTACTTCCTTTCAAACTATAAGTCCCCCACTATGACTCAGGAAACCCATACCATGTATTTAATCTTATTGGAAAAACACACCATCCAACCCAATACTACATTCATGGGTGACTTCAATTACCATTCTATTAACTGGGAATCCTATATGACACTAAATGTAGAGGCACAGAGATTCCTGGATTTTGTAAACACAAACTCCCTGGACCACATCGTTAATACACCAATCAGGGGTGCAACCATACCATATCTAGTCTGCAATAATATGGGAAAGTGCTGCACACACCCTAGTGTAATGTCTTCCCTGGTAAGGCAAACAACAAAATGGTCTCCTTTGTAGTAAAAATAAACCTGGAACACCAGATAACCTTGGAATATTCAGGAACTACTCTAAGGCTAACTTCCTGCTATTAAGTGATAACTTGGCAAAATTTCAAGAACCCATAAACCCTGAGAAAACTGCTGCCTATGCAGAACTGTTCACTGCAGCCCTATACAAGCATGTTAATTGCTGCATAGAGGCAGCTGTACCCACTAGGAAGAAGTACAGAACTAACACAAAAAAACAAGCCACCTTGGTGGAATCACAAAATCAATAGGCTGTATAACAGAAGGAAGAAAACCATGGGAAAAATTAAGAGGTGCAGCACCAAGCAGGCCAAAAGCACTTTTATCAAACTAAACAAACAACGCAGAGGACAAATAAAGTCTAAAAAAGCCAAATTTGAGGTTAATTTGGCTTCCCAGGCCAAGGACAACCACAACGCATAATTTAGCTAGGTCACAACCTCAATGGCAATACACAGTTGTGTGCAGAGCTCATTATAAGTAGAGCCACTATCCCAGTGGCTAGGTAGGTTGAGTCATGATCTATTGTATAGTAGGTTCCTGGGTTCGAGACCTGGATAGTAATGCTTTAACAATATCACTACACCTCAAACATCATCCAAATCTACAGAACACATACTTACATATGCGTAGGTCCTCCACATAAACATACCCAAACAAAGGAGACCTCTGAGGCAAAAACACATGCGATCTCCACAGCCCTCCACACCACGTACCACACATAATCCACACACCTGTGCCTCACAACCACTAAGGATTCACCATAAACCCAACATATTAGTCATAGGAGACTCCATTGTGAGACACACAGATGTGCCTCTCACCAGGCTGGATAAGGAGAAAGTCACAGTTAGTTGTCTGTCAGGTGCCAGAATCCGACATATCACACACACACTCTAGTCTCTCAACAACAGGTACTGTTATGACTCTGTCATAGTCCATGTTGGTGTGAATGACTTGAGACATACCTCTCTGGACTATATGAAGAGAGACATGATTGAGCTCGCTGATTATGTGTCCTAGGCAGGTATGTCCCTAGCCTTAAGCAGCATTCTGCCATCACCCAGAATGATGCCCCAGTACAAACAGAAAATGACTGACTTTAACAAATGGCTTAGTTTCTGATGTCATTCAAGGGGGAATCAAGCACCTGACAGCCTGGGAAGATATGATCGACAGACCACAATGGTTTGCCAGAGATGGCCTACATCTGTCTCACCTGGGCTTCAGGCTTCTGGCAAAGGCTCTTGCCTCCCCTATACTGCCTTTTTTAGGAAAAGTGATAAGGTCAAAAGTAACAACATAAAAATTTCAACAAACCCAATTTAAATGTCATGCTGCTAAACGCTAGGAGTCTAAACATGCAACTGCACTCACTGCAAGCATTCCTAACCCTGGAAAATGCTGACATCTGTGCAGTCACAGAAACCTGATTCAAAGCTGCGGAGAGCACCCCAGCCTTACCTGGTTAGTTATCCTATCATACATTCAGACCCCAAACTGCAGCCAGTAAAGCCAAAGGAGGTGGAGTTTCAATATACATTAAAGACAGACACACTTCCAGGCTGGTCAAACACTATGACGCACAGGAGACACTCCAGGTGCAGTTAACCATTGACAAGATCCCTATTCAAATCATAGCTAGCTACTGGCCCCAAAATCTGACTCAAGATGCCCAATCCACCTATTTGGACCTGCTTGACTCTATCAAGATTCAACCCTTTACCTTGATCCTGGGTGACTTTAACTTCCCAAACATAGAGTGGAAGAACTACTCATGCCAGAACACAAATGCCCAGAGATTCCTTGATTTTGTTAATGCAAATGCCTTGGAACAGCTAGTCAATACCTCCACAAGGGGTGATAATACCTTGGACTTGGTATTAACCAACATGAGTAACCACTGCAGCATCCCTATAGTATCATCCTCCCTGGTAAGATCTGACCACAAAGCGGTCACTTTCAAAGTCACCATCTCCTCCAACATCCCTCTAGCTAGGATCAGACATAAAACGTCTCCAAAGCTGATTACAGCCTCCTGAGGGATGGTATAAACAGCTTCACAGCCCCTTCTCCCTCTGCAAGAACTGGCACTAATATCCAAAACTACACCAAAGCACTGTACAAGCATTTATACAGATGCATGAAATCAGGAATACCCGACAGGACTAAGTCATCCTCTACAAGGAAGAGTAAACCTGTCTGGTGGACATCTGCAATAAGTAAACTCTATAACAAAAGGAATAAATTGCTGTCCAAGACCAATAAGAAGCAGGTGCCCAACTGGAAGCAATGTCTCCTTAGCCTGAACAAGTAAACAAGAACGCTAGTGAAATCCTCCAAAGCTAACTTCGAGTCCAAATTGGCCACATCTATGAGAGACAATCATAAGGCCTTCCTCACATATGTCTGCAACCTCAAAGGAAGCATCCAGATCTGTTCAGAACTGGTGGTCAAGGACACCACATATACAAATGCTGCATATATAGCAAACTTGCTGGCTGACAGATTCAGTGAAAACTTTACCCCTCTGTCCCCCATCAGTAAATCAGGACAATTCCAGTACCTGCCCCCTTCCCCTTATATCTAGGGAACAGGTCAGCACTGCTCTCTCAAAGGCAAAAAATGCAGCCTCCATGACACCTGATAACATCCCAGGCTGCATTCTATGCGAACTCAGGTAAGAACTTGAGCACCATTAGGCACCCTATTCAACCAAAGCCTCAGTACTGGCTTCATCCCAGCTGAGTGGAGGACAGTCACTGTAATCCCTTTACACAAAGGTGGAGTGTCCACCAATCCGTGAAATTATAGACCCATCAGCCTAACTAGCCTGATCTGCAAGGCCATGTAATGGATTATCATGGACTTCATTAACAAGGACATTGGCAACCTCCATACACTTGATCCCACACAGTTTGGCTTCATCAAGGGGAGGTCAAGTCTGCTAAGTTTGGTCGACTTCATTGAGACAGTCACCAAAGCCATGGAGGAGGGGAAGACGGTGCACACTGCCTACCTTGACCTGGCCAAAGCCTTTGAAACTATTCCCCACTCAGGCAAAATAGATAAACTTTCACATGAAGGCATCAGTCCATATGTTATCAAATGGTTAGCAAACTAGTTCACTGATAGAACTCACATAGTCAAAATAGGGGAAGCCACTTCAAGCAGTAGACCTGTAACAAGCAATGGGCTATGGCTGACCAAGTTTGCAGATAACTGCAAGCTGTATGCTGTCATCAATTCCTCCTAGTGATGTGGACATCCTCCAAGAGGGTCTCACTCAGACAAATGACTGGTGCCAGAAACATGGCCTCAAGCTAAATACCAAAAATTGCATCATCATCCCCTTTGGGGAGAGTGATGTCACCACAAATTATCACATTAATAACAACATCCTAAGCACTCAATCAGGCGTTAGGTATTTGGGAACCCAGGTTGATAGCAGCCTGACTTTTGACCATCATGTTGCTTCTGTGGTACGGAAAGCCTTCTACATGGCCCACCTCATAAGTAAGGCTACTTCATCCAGGGACAAGGAGGTCATAACATCCCTGTATTCTTCCCTTATAAGGCCCATTATTGAGTACAACGCACCTTTCGGCATGCACCTCGCAAAGCACATTCAGCAGCTCACCAAGAGAATCCAAGGCCTCAAACATCTATCATACACAGATAGGCTAAAAGCCCTATCCTTCCACTCAGTTTCATACAGACTCCTCAGAGGTGACCTCTGGCATACAAGGCAATCATGGACCCACCTTGATGGGACTGCTGCATATCCACAAGTCGAGCTCCACTTGACTAACCTGCACATGCAGCCTCAACCTGGTCTGTGACACCAACAAGACTTATTGGCAGGACAGAGGTGTGTCCCAGAGAGTCCCTCATCTATGGAATAGACTCCCTCTCCAAATCAAGCAAACTACCTCTTTACCCCTTTTTAAGCGCAACCTGGATAACTGGATGGGAAACACAAAATATACCCTTGGGATTCCACCCATGTACCTGCTGGACAGGGGTATTGGGTGCTGATTTGTGTAAACAGAGGCTAATCTCTTGGTTAGGCTTATAAGGGGCCTCAGGGCCAATAGCCTTGTAACCTCCTTTGAGCCACCTATACTGAGCCAGAAAATATAGCAAACCAACTGTCCGACAAATTCAGCTCCAACTTTACCCCTCTCTCCCCCTCAACCTTACCTCAGGAAATGCCATTTAATATAACTTCCCCCTGCTATCACTAAGGAACGGTCCTTACTGCTTTCTCTAAGGCCAAGAACAATGCATCCATAGGCCCAGACAATATCCCAGGATGCCTTCTAAATAGCATGAAAAATTATCTTTTAGGCCCTATGGAATTGCTATTTAACTCCAAATAGGCTTTGTGCCTCATGAATGGAGAACAGCAACAGTCATCCCTCTGCACAAAGGTGGGCCATTTACAGACCCTGGAAACTACAGACCCATAAGTTTCACTATTATATGCAAAACCATTGAAAGAATTATCATGTAAATGATCAATAATAAGAAGTTATGTACCTACCATAATGTTCCATGTTAGTTGTCTTCTTCTCGCCTTCTTTCTTGCTGGATGGGATGGGGTTCGGAGCCGATCCTCGACTCCGACTTGGCCTATACTATAGCTCGAGAGCTATTTTTACCGGCTCGAGGCAGCCCTATATCCCACAATACCATGCGCTAACTCCCCAGATCTCGTTGACAGCTAACACATAGTATAACTTTATTGTTACCAAAAATACGGTCTCCCTGCTGGTAACACTCATGATACGGGGTAACCCTGAAGAACTATATATCATGAAATAGAAGTACTCAGAGACCATCAAGTCTGTCCAGGCTAGGGGGCAGGAGGGAGGGACGCAAGAAAGAAGGCGAGAAGAAGACAACTAACATGGAACGTTATGGTAGGTACATAACTTCTTAATGTTAAGTTGTCATTCTCGCCTTCATTCTTGCTGGATGAGACGGCGTCCCTAGCACCTTGGTCCTGGGTGGCTCAATGGAACAGACTCCTGAGTACGGTGGAACCAAAGTCAGCTCTATTTATGGAGGTTATATCAAGTTTGTAATGGGTAATAAAAGTATGTTGAGAAGCCCATGTAGCTGCTGCACAAATGGCATCTAATGGTAACCTTGCTTGAAAGGCTGTTGAGGTTGATAGTGCCCTGGTTGAATGAGCCTTAGGTTTTGAAGGAAGTTGTTTGTGTCTCAACTCGTAAACAAAGGTAATGATGGATGCTAACCATCTGGAAAGAGTTACCTTTGATACTGGAAGTCCTTTCTTTCCTTCAGCATAAGACAGGAAGAGCTGTTCTGACTTTCTGAATTGTTTTGTCCTGTCTAGATAGTACCGCAGTTGACGATGAACATCCAAGGAATGTAGTTTCTGTTCAGCCCTGTTTGAATAATTTGGGAAGAAAACAGGCAAGTCAATAGTATGGTTGAGATTTGATTCAGAAGAAACTTTTGGTAGAAAGGAAGGATTCGTTCTGAGAGCTACCCTGTCTTTATGAAAAACCAAATAAGGGGGACGAACAGACAAGGCCTGAAGTTCCGACACCCTTCTGGCAGATGTTATAGCCACCAAAAACAGAGTTTTCCAAGAGAGGAGCTTGAGAGAACAAGAAGCTGCAGGCTCAAAGGGAGGGAGAATTAATGAAGTTAACACTAAATTTAGATCCCATTGTGGAGGAGGATCCTTAATGGGGGGTCTGAGCAAAAAGATGCACTTGAGGAAGGCTTTACAGAGTTTATGGGACATAATATTGGTTTCCGAGAGCCCTACATGAAAATTGGCAATGGCCGCTAGTTGTAGTCTGATGGTAGCCGACGACGACCCTGAATGAAAGAGCTCCACCAGAAAATCCAGAACTTTATGAATTGGTGCATTAAAGGGATCTAAAGACCTAGCTTCTGCCCAGAACGAAAAACGCTTCCATTTACTCGCATAAGTCTTCCTAGTATTGGACTTATGGGAGGCAAGAATGATATCACGGACAGGAAGAGAAATAAAGGGAAGCCTGGCTATGGTTGGAAGTGGAGCAACCAAGCTGTGAGGTTGAGGGACTGAAGAGACTGGTGCAGCTTGCCCGTCAGATGGGTCAAAAGGTCTGGAAAAGGTTCCAGATGACAGGGCTGTTCCAGTAGATAACGATGCAGGAACGGAAACCATACTTGTCGAGGCCAGTACGGAGCAATGAGGATCATTTTGGATCTCAATGCGATTGCTTTCTGAATTAACTGCGGAATCAACGGAAAAGGGGGAAAAGCATATAGAAGACCCCGAGGCCAATCGTGGACTAGAGTGTCTCTGGGGGGGTGGCCTGGTAGGGGGAAGAGAGTGAAGAAGTCGAGGCACTTGCTGTTTTGAGGTGTTGCGAAAAGGTCGCAGCAAGGCTGGCCCCACTTCTGGAAAATTCTCTCCGCTACCACTTGATTTAGAGACCACTCGTGAGGCATGAGAATTGTTCTGCTCAGTCTGTCCGCTATGACATTCGACCTCCCGGTGATGTGCGTTGCTATCAGAAACCGTTGAGAGGAGATCGCCCACTGCCAAAGTCTGAGTGCTTCTCGACATAGGGGGTAGGACTTTGTTCCGCCCTGCTTGTTTATGTACCACACGACTGACATATTGTCCGTTTGAACTGCTATAGTCCCCGTGGGAAGAGAGTCCTGAAGGGCTTGCAACGATAAAAGCACTGCTCTCATCTCTAGGACATTTATGTGCAGGTGGCATTCTAATTGTTGCCATGTGCCCTGGACAGTCCTGCCCTGATAGTGCCCCCCCACCCGATCAGGGAGGCATCCGTTGTCACTGTGGCAACTGGAGGGGGAAGAACAAAGGGTCTGCCCTGAAGAAGTTGAGGGGAGACCATCCACCAGGAGAGGTGTTTCTTGCAAGCTGGGGTTATCAAAATGTTGTGAGTCATTGGGAGCTGTTGAAAGGACCACTGAGAAAAGAGCATCCACTGGAGAATTCTCATGTGAAAGCGGGCCAGGGGGAGCAGGACAATCGCCGCTACCATGAGGCCTAATGTTTTCAGTACTAACTTGACTTGAATTCTGTTGGACTGAAACAGAAACTGAACATTCCGCCGTATGTCTGTTACTCTCTGAGGTGGTAATGTTGCAGACATTTCTGTGGTGTTTAACACGGCGCCTATGAAGTTTAGACATTGACAAGGCGACAAGGAGGATTTTGCGAAATTTATGGAAATACCTAGTTTGTTGCAAATGCGAATAGTGTAATCCCTGGCTATGATAAGATGCTGCTTGATGGTAGGGGTAATGAGCCAGTCGTCTAAATATGGAAACACCTGGAATCCTTTTTGTCTCAGGTGAGCCGTGACCACTGCCAAACATTTGGTGAACACCCGGGGGGGCTGTGGTGAGACCAAAGGGCAGGGCTCTGAATTGGTAATGACTGGCTCCCAGCCGGAAGCGGAGGAACCTCCTGGAGCACCTGTGTATCTTTACATGATAGTACGCATCCTGAAGGTCTAACGAGCACATCCAGTTGTCTCTGCCCAAGAAGGGCAGAATGGACTGCAGCGTTACCATCTGAAATTTGTCTTCTGCACAGACTTGTTCAGTCTGCTGAGGTCCAAAATGGGTCTCCAGTCTCCTGTCTTTTTTGGTACCAAAAAGAACCTGGAGTAAATTCCGGATCCTAGCTGGTCTGCTGGGACTGCCTGGATGACTCTTTTTTTCTAACAGCTTTTTTATCTCTAGCTGTGCCTGACCCCTTTGTCTGGGTGGTATGTCTGGGAGGGGTCTCGGCGGTTGGATCGGAGGGGAAATGAAGGGGATTTTGTAACCCTCGGATATGATCGACTGTACCCATTTGTCTTGAGAGAGGGATTGCCAGGCTTCCGGGTACAGAGATAATCTTCCCCCGACTACCTCCGAAGGTGGACAGTCGGGGAGCTTCTCAGGGATGCTGACAGGGTTGGTCAGGGAAGGATTCCCTGGAACCCTGGTCCTGTGGACCCCCTCTGCCCCTGGGGCAGCGTCTATTATTGTTCCCCCCTCTGCCTCTTGGGGGAAGTTCACCACGTGCGGCAGGTGTGACTCCCTGTGGTTTGCGGAACCACATCTTTCCGCCCTTCTGACCTTTAGGGTATGGTCTAGATGGTGTGGAAAAGTGGACTCCCATGGCAGAGAGAGTCTTACCATCTTGCTCGCACCTGGTGACGGTATTCTTCACCTGAGGTCCAAACAACTCTGAACCATCAAAGGGGGTGTTGGTGAAGGACGCCTTGAAGGGATCAGCAAAATTACAGAGTTGCATCCAGGCGTGACGTCTTAATGCAACACCTGTGCCTGCGGCCCTACTCGCTCCATCAGCTGCATAAGAGATAAGCCGCATGGAGGAGTTGGCAATGGAATTCAGGGTAGCCAGCTGGGAGTTAATCTTGTCCTGATAACCTGCAGCAGAAGGATCCTGTATGGTTTCACCAAGTTCTTTGAGCAAATCTCTCTGAAGGCGGGTGAAATGACATAAATAGTTCAGCGACCGCATGGCAAAGGTCGCTGAAGCAAATGTCCGCTTACCGTACCTGTCCATAGTCCTGGACTCTTTATTAGGAGGATGAACAGGTACAGAAGGATTAGCTAATTCCTTCTTAGTGGCGGCTGCTACCACCATAGCATCTACCGAGACACCTTTGGTCAGAAATGGTTTGTCTACCGGAGCAGAAATAAATTTAGAAGGCCTCCTAGGGGTAGGTTCCATCGAGTCAGGAGCTGCCCACGCCTTTCTGGCCACTACTTCCATCAGTGGGTCGAAAGGAGGGGACACCCAGGAGGTGGAAGGGCGAGACCCAAAAGCGTCAAGGTAAACCGACTCGTCCTCGGACGGTTTGAGGGTGGACCAATTCCCCCTCTGTTTCAGGATCTCTAGGATGTCTGAAAAGGAGACATCCTCAGAGAGGGATCTCGGGGAACCCTCCGACTCATCCAAGTCGGTGTCCGAAGTGAGAGACTCGGGGGAGTCTACGTGCTTCCTCTTGCACTTTCTTTTCCTAGGAGGTTCCCCTGAAGCTTCAGGGGAGGCCTCGGACGAGGAAGAGACACCCAAAGTGGGTACCCTATGCTTTGGATCTCTGCTATCAGTTGCAAGAGGATGACCAGAGACCGTAACAGGCACTGTAGAGGGAGAAGCTGAAGGAACCAACCTTGGAGCGGACACCAGATCCAGCACGCTCCTCATCCCCTCAAAGGCTCCCCTATCAGGCACCGAAGACAGTCCTGGCTCCGAGGATACCGGGACCACCCCCAGCGCCAACAGAGAAGGCTCCGAGAATAATGTCGGGGCCGAACTAACCAGAGCTGACACTCCGAGAGGAAGAACGGGGTCGGACAAGGCTCCGATGCCACTCGCCCCCTCGGAGCCGACGATGGAGTCCCGGCGCCCGGACCTCTCCACGGACGGCACCACTGAAGAGGTCAGAGCCAACGCCGGGGCTGAAGGTGGTAGTATCGGCTCCGATGTGGGCAAGGTCCCGGTTCTGACAAACTCCGGCTCCGAGCTCAACTGAAGAGTCGGAGGAAGAATCGAAAGTGGCACCGAGGGAGGCACAGTCTGGTGAGATGGGCTTTGAAGTATTTGGGCCAGTGCCTGAGACTTGAGGAGTCTACTGACCACCCTCTCAATGTCATGGTCGGACAGCCTGGAAGATCTGGAGGAATGAGTCCTATGACTCTGCTCTGACAGTAAGGGCGATCCTGGAGCCGATCAAATGGACTCTACTGAGGGCGATCTAGAGCGCTTGCACGCTGTTGTCGGCTCCGATACGGGTTTCGGAGTGGGCAAAGTCTTGCTCGCATCGGATCCGACTGGAGCCGATGGAGCACTTTCGGTTCCACCAGCCGTCGACTCAGAAGCTGGAACCGAGGGTTTGGCGGGCTTGGACGACTTCCCCGAGCCAGACTTAGACGGGGAGTCATCGGGTTTCAATAAGCCCCTCAAAATTAGCTTATTATGGCGCTCCTGCAGGACTCTTGGACTAAATCCATGACAAATGGAACAAGAGTCCTGCAGATGCAAGGGTCCCAGGCAATAAATGCAAGAAGTGTTTCCGTCTGTCAGAGACATCTTCCTGAGACTTTAGTGTATTTGGACATTACAGCGGACACTAATAAGCTAATACAGTCAGCACACACAACTCACATTCAACGTTCACACAAGGGGGAGAAGTTAAAGGGCTGACTGGGAGAAACACACACACACACACTAAAAAGGGAAAACTATAGTAAAACTAAAGCCCGAAGGCCCGTTTATAAATTTAACTAAAGGAGGGGGGAAGGGCTTAATGAAAAATTGCTAATAAGATTTAAGGTAAGATAATATGAAAAGATAGGGAAAACTAACCTTAAATTTGATGAAATCTACACAAAATATTTTTACACTGACCTGAGCTGGTAAAAACGCAACCTCGCAGCGAAGCGACAAACGAGATCTGGAGAGTTAGCGCATGGTATTGTAGGATATAGGGCTGCCTCGAGCCGGTAAAAATAGCTCTCGAGCTATAGTATAGGCCGAGTCAGAGCTGAGGATCGGCTCCGAACCCCATCCCATCCAGCAAGAATGAAGGCGAGAATGACAACTTAACATTGATACAGTAAACCTCCAGACACTGGAACCAACCCAGTTTGGTTTCATCAAGGGCAGGTCATGCCTACTCAACCTGATGGACTTCTTTGAGAGGGTCACCAAAGCAATAGATGAGGGCAAAATAGTTCACACTGCTTACCTTAACCTGGCCAAGGCATTTGACACAATACCCCACTCAGGCATTGCTGACAAACTCAAGAGGTTAGGTACAAATCTGCATGTCACCCGGTGGCTAGAAAACTGGCTCACAGACAGGATCCAGGAAGTTAGAATTGGGGACTCCACCTCTACAAAGAGGCCAGTTACACGTGGAGTTCCTCAGGGATCAGTCCTTGCACCGCTCCTTTTTGGTATTTACTTCTCTGAAGTCAAGTCCAATGTCAATGGTCACTGGCTGATTACATTTGCTGATGATTGTAAATTAGGAGATGTCAGTGAATTCCACAATGACACAAATCTTCTCTAGGAAGGGCTGACACAGACAATTGGTGTCAGGGACATGGACTAAAACTAAAGAGTTGACCCAATAGTCAGAGACTTAGGGATACACACACAGTAATCTAGCCTTTGACCATCACGTGTCTAAAGTAGTGAAGAAATTATTCTATGTTGTGCAACCAATAATCAAAGGTAGGGCATCTAGATCCAAGGAAGTCATTGTTCCACTGTAATCGGCATTCATCAGACCTGTCATTGAGTACAATGCCCCCTTTGGTATGTACCTAACCAGGCATGTCCAACAAATGGAGCATTCACATAGGTTCCTCACTAAAAGAATACAGGGCCTAAGTAAAATGTCCTATGCAGACCACCTCAAGGTCCTATCGCTGTATTCTGTTTCCCACAGGCTGTTGAGGGGAGATCTATGCCTGGTATATAGGGCATTGTCAGACCCCACTCTGATGGACCTCTTGCATATCCACAAAACAAACAGCACCAGAAA
Organism: Protopterus annectens; assembly: GCF_019279795.1. NCBI lineage: Eukaryota > Metazoa > Chordata > Ceratodontiformes > Protopteridae > Protopterus > Protopterus annectens. The sequence continues at coordinate 416,151,528 of NC_056743.1, read as the reverse complement.
TATCCATTCTAAAGACGTAAACCTTGTCTGGGATATCAATAGGACCTGCTGGAGAGACAGCTATGTATCCCAGAGACTACCCCATCTCTGAAACAGGCTCCCCATCCATATGAAGCAGAGTTCCTCCCTGACCCAGTCAAGTGTAGCTTAGACAACTGGATGGGGAAAAGGAAATTCTTCTCTTGCTTGGCACCTATGTCCCTAATGGGCATAAGCAATCTGTAAAGGGCTCATCTCCCAGGTCCCTACTTGTAGATGTTTCATCGCCCAAGTCCCTGCTTACATTTATCAAGGGCACCACAACTTATTAGTGATTTGGGATGCATGGCTAGACTTAAGAAGGCCCGTGTAGGTTTTAGCCTAGCAAACACATATGAACCTATATGCCTGTAAATCAAAGGGAAACAGCATAAATAAGCATTTACTTAGAGATTCCCTTGTTAAAAATGAAAAATTATCCACAGAAAATGTAAATAAAGTAATCTGCAGTAAAATCATGATTTAACAATAAAAATAGCTTTAGCAGTGTCAAATCAGTAGTAAATATCATATAAATGAATAATAAGGTGAAAATGCAATATTTTCTTGTCAGAACTTTAAAATGAACCAGATAAACAATAGGAACTAAATATACCTATACAATATATTAACATAAACTAAAGACACCTTGTGACGACCCACCATTCGACTAGTAATCCAGGAGCCTCAATCTTCACCACTGGCACTTGTGGGGTATGCTCACTGGGAGGATAACAGGTACACACACAGTATTTCCAGATGCAGCTCTCTGCATCAAATGCAATTTTCCTTAAGAGCACACATAGACCACAGTCTGTCTGGGGCTGGTTTCTCCCTCTTTCTCCAGATCAACAATAAGACTCCCCAGGGCACAGCTATAGAGTTGAGTCCTTAGCCAGGGTTCCATACCAAGCAAGTCAAGTCCTCCAAAACACACACACACACACACACACACACACACGCACACGCACACGCACACGCACACACACACACACACACACACACACACACACACACACACACACACACACACACACACACACACACACACACACCTGGGAAAGGCTGGCACAGGTTTACTAGCTATGCCCACTTTTGCCCAGACTATAAGGTAATTATGACTGCCACCAGACACTCTTGTCAGCTACCTTAAGGCTCTTTCAAGGGTACCCAATATACTGAGTGAAATTAATATTAATAGAAATGGTAGTTTGACCAAAAGCAAGGCTATTAGGAGTGACCCAAACAGCGTCATCAAATAAACATGCAAGTACTCTCAGAACTTGAATATCTCTACAAAGAATAGCCACAATGGAATGTTTAAATATATTCAATAACAAATAATAAAAAAACAAGAAAATACTAAGTATATATTCACAGTGACATCAGAGTTCAAAACCACAGGACATATTTAAAATAATGTTGCAGGACAGGCTCAGAGAAATAAAGAAAAACAATATCTAAACTAAGCTTCACTATATTCCTGACTGAATCTAAGAGAAGTATACCATTCCCTACTAAATAACTTAATAGAGCAAGGCAGATGATGTGGTGAGTGGTCCTTTTTGTTGTTGTCAGGTCCAAGACAGAATACAGAATGCTCAGTCTCTCTTAAGAGACTTCTCAAAATAAAATTACACAAAAAGAGGATGCTGAGTAAAGGGATAAAGATTTGTGCTGTGGAGTTAGTTACAATGTGCTAAACTTCTCAAAATAATATCTAAAATATTACTTCTGGCATAGTTTGCAGAAGGACATCATTTCTGGTCATCTGACTTTTAGTTCCCATGCAAGCCCCCCACTGCTGGCAGGACTTAGCACCTAACTGTAAAAATACACACACAAGGGCTTTTGCTGAAAGCTCTGGCAGGTGCTGGAAGTCATAAAACAATTCCTTTTCTCTACACTTCCAGAGCACCAATTAGTTCACCCAAAAGACAATACAGAAAGCTCCCCAGTACAGACTTTGTGTCTCTGGCTGCCCTGAAACCTGTGAGATAGCATCTTTATGGCCTAGTCTATAAAGTGATTTAATTTCAAATATTTTTCTAAAGTTTGCTGGACTGAGGTTAACCCTCCAGTTTGCTCTATTAAAACCTATACATTCAAACAGTTACAATAGTGCATGTATCTTTCTGTTCTCTCCAGTAAGGGACACTGTGTATACATTTCAAACACAAGCACTTTACAAATACCTTTTCAACACAAATGTCTGTTCAAATCAGTTTGATATAGACATGACATACTGTTCTAATACATTTGTAACACCAGCATCTTGTATGAATTATTAAGAGTTCACCTCTTGCCATTATGCCATGGAAGAGGATAAGGCCTTGGAGTTTAACCTTGCCAGGGAGTGATTTACCATGGTGGCAGTAACACAAAACAATAACAGTGGTCAACCATCAATCAACAGTTTGCTTAAGGGGAGGTTGACCTTTCTAGTCCTCATAAAGGAGACAAATAGCTGTTCAGCAGGCTTTGCTCTGTCAAGGTATTACCTGAGCTATCTGTGCACATCCAGTGTATGCAGAATCTGTCCTCCCTTGTTTTTTAGATTAGGATATAATACTAGGAAATTGATGGTTTGATATAAGGTAAATTCAGAAACAGTTTAGGCATAAATGATGGATTAGTCTGTAACACAGCCGTCTCCTTTTGAAAAATCAGATTGGGTAGGCCCATCATGACAGCTTGCAGCTCAGAGGCTAGCATTGCAGATAGCACAATAAGTAAAACAATCTTCCAAGTAATGAACCATAAATCAGCCTGAGAATCAGGTCCAAAAGGAGGTAAGGACAATTTTTCAAGAACAAAACTGAGATCTCAGGATGGAGGAATTTGCTTTTGAAGGGGTCTTGTGTCCAACAAGTCTTTCATCAACTGACCACAAAAGGAGATTTAAAAGGGGGGATCAGTGGGCAGACAGGCTGAGATGCCCATAACAAACCCTTAGATAGAAGCGTATGACAAAGCATCTCTAAGTAGTTCACATTAATATTTCAAAACCAGTGGGGTTGGGAACCTCAGTTATTGGCAAGGCACCACCTAGAAAACTACTTCCACTTATAAATGACTTGTTGCAGGTTTTCAAACTTCCTTAATTACCTGCTGCACATCCTTGTGGAACAACTGCCTAAAAGGTATCAAAATAGAATCATCCTGTCTATTAGTTGCAATTGCTCTAAGCTGGAGTGTACCATTGCTCCTGATGCTGTGTGAGCAGATCCAGTCTGTAAGGAAGCTTGTTGTGATTGCCCTTGCCCAGTTCCGTTAAAAGTAGAACCTAATTTGCCTGGGCCAAAAGGGGGTTACCACAATTATTTTTGGTAATTCTTTCTAAACCTTCAGTAGAACCAAGAAAATCACTGGAAATGGAGAAAATGCATACAGGAACATTCCCAACCACGTAAATTATGCAGCATCTGTCTTCCAAGCATGGCTGCAAGGATGTCTTGAACAGAATTCTTTCAGTTGTCTGTTTTTGAAAGGAGGCAAACACATCTGCATGAGGTGTTCCTCATGTTTAGATCAAATCCAGAGACCTCTATATGGAACGTCCACTTGTGAAGGGTCTGTCCAAGATCTGCAGGGTCTGTCTGCCACTGTATTTTGCTCTGATCGGATATATGAGGTCTGAAGAGTCAGAGAATGCTGTAGAGCTATCACCCATGGGTCTATATTAGAACATTGAATATTTAACAGTTCGAATCACTAAATGTCGACCTTTAGTGATCGAACTGTTAAAACATCAAATGTTCACAAAAAAAAAAAAAAAAAACTGAATGGTGTAGGCAGGGGGGGGGTCAAGCCACCCTCCACCCCCATAACCCCCGCTACTTAAATATACCAACTCCGAGACCACACTACATTGAAGTAAACTGAAATCTCCCCTTACGGAGATTTCCATTTACTTGTTCGATGTTCTGCAGTTTCACTATTCTCGTGTCGACAATGTCAGATTTGACATTGTCAGCTTTCGAGAATTTAATAAAGACCCATCACCCATACATCGGTATGACCTTACTCACTTTCTTTTTCAGGCACTGCATCTTGGTAGGGTTGCCCGTGACCACTAGAAGAGGATCCGGAGTCCATAAATGTTTAAGAACTTTTAAGGCATGGATCACTGCCAACATTTCTTTTACACTTTTGTGCTTTGGGGTGTCCTGAGGACCCCACAAGCCTTGCACTTGAATTCCCAAGGATGCTTCTCCCCATGCAAAATCTGAAGAGTCAATCTACACCGATTGCACTAGGGAATGAAGAGACAAAGACAGCCCTGGATTCAGAGGCAGTTGATCCCTCCACCACTGCAGTTCCTGTTTCACAAATCCCAGTACTGGTACCTGGAAATCCAAGAGATGAAGGTGCTGGGTCCAACAATTCTTCAATTTCCTTTGAATTATTTTCATGTGTAGTCTGGCTAATGGTATCATGATGATCACGGATGACATGAGGCCTAGAATTTTGAGGAACTCATTTGCTGAGACCAAGTCTAGAAGACAGAAGTATATGAAAATGAAAAATCAGAACTCTGTCTTCTGTCAAGAAGATCATCCTTTTTATTGTGTGTATTCAATACTTTAGGAAAGCAATTAATTGAGAGATTGTGAAGAAGGACTTTTGAAGGTTCAATTTGAATTCCAAGTAGGAAAGGAGGGATGTGACCTTGTCTGAGGACTCCAAGCACCTGGATAAAGAATCTGCGCAAATCTGAAAGTCTTCTAAATAAGGGAAAATGTGAATGCCTAGGGTTCTACAACAGGCAACCACTGGGCCAAACATTTTGTAAACACTAGAGATCCAGCAGATAATCCCAAAGGGTTATGCAGAAAACTGATAATGTAAGCCAGATACAGCTGTTGTTGTGTCTTTCGGCTTTTCCCGGTTAGGGGTCACCACAGCGGAACTCCGGTCCGCTAATAATTGGCAGTAGATTTTTACGTGCTGGCTTGCCGGGCCTAACGCACAACCTTCAACGAAGGAACGCTCATTCATACATGGCGCCACACAGAAGACGATCTAACTGAGAATCGAACGGGCAATGTCTAACTGTGAGGCAACAACGCTACAGCAGCACCACCACCGCGTAAGCCAGACACAGCAAATCTCAAAAATTTCTTTAAAGTGGAAGCAATAGGAATATTATAATAAGTGTCATTGAGATCTAGAGTTACCATGAAACAGTGGTCTGGAAGCAACCATAGGACCAAATGTAAAGTGAACATTTTGAATTTTGGAACTTTTACAAAGGTATTTAGAAAAGACAAATCTAGAACAGGTCTCCGGGAATACTCCTTTTTTTTGTACCAAAAAGATTCTGGATTAAAATCCTTTTCCTCTGTGTATCAGAGGCACTGGTTCTACAACCCCTGCTTCCACCAGTGATAGAGCACTGTAAGAAACAGCTCTGTCTGCTCTGGTGGGTGTGGGGAATTCCCCTGAAAGGGAGAGGGTTTTCTATCCACTGCCAATCCTCCTAATTATTCTCATTACCTATTTGTCTGAGGCTATTTGTGGCCAGGCTGCAGGGTTTGAAAGGGATAGAGAGAGAGACTGTGAGAAGGAAAAAGAGAAGAATGGGGTTTAGGAGGGGTGTTCTGTTTCTTGACAAAGACATTCATTTGAAAGGGGGGTGATCCTTTTTTTGGAAAGTAATCCCTCTTGTTTGGTTTTTGAAAGATTATCCTCCTGCCATTTCCATTTGGATCCCTGACTTTTGTTTGTCTGGGAATTTTCTTAGTTCTGCCCCTTGAAGGAAGACTTCTTGTTTGGGGAGAACTTGGGTACATGAAACATCCTAGATACCCCATGCATTAAATTGCCTCTATCATCTATCTCACTGTTTGAGATTATGTGTAACACAGGGCCCAAATACCAATTTAGAGCTTAACAGGTGCATTCAAAATTTTGTTTTTTTAAATCATCAGAGAAATTCTGAATATGTAACCAAGTATATAATCTTAAAACAACACAAGCAACATTACTTGAGACTGTATCTACATCTTCGAGTAGACCACTCAAAGCAGGTTTCTAAACCATAGTCAAATGTGAAACAATAGCATTCATATAAGACTCTTGCTCTGCAGGTAAGGATGCAAGCAATATCATCCAAACTGCATGCACACTGTAAAATTAATTTCCACATATAATGTTGATAATTTAACACTGTACAGTCCAGATTACTAGAAAGACACATCTTTTTGCCCTAAAGATATACATTTTTTTCCCTTTTTATCAGCGGGGCATTGGATTAGATGAGGCCAAGGACTTTTTATTTGAGCAAGCTGGGAAGACCACAGCTGGGTTAGCAATCAAATAAAAAAGATATTGGTCATCTCTGAGGACATCCTGCATTTTCTCCGAGTCTTTTTAGGGACTGCTGGAATATTTACTGCTGTCCTGCAGGCAGCTTTATAAACATCATCCATGGCGGGTAAGGAAGGGGGCTCAGCCACAGAATTTGGGCATCTCAACCTCTATAAAATCATATACCCTGCCTAGCTCTGGGTAGTTCCTGACTTCTCCCAAGAAAAAGCATCACTAAATCTAGCAGTCATCTGAGGAAAAGTGAACACTTGCTTGGTCTTACAGGTTCACCATCTGAAGAATCAGAGTAACTGGACTCGGTGTCAGCTAGGAAATCAACATTGTCCTCATCAGATTCTCTGAAACAAGAGAATGTTTTCTAGCTAAACTAGCACTGGAGGCATGGATGGGAACACAACCACCAGAATTAGCTGTGTGCAGAACACGTTTATCTTAGGAAACCACATCAACCTTATAAACAGCTTTAATCTGATTATCAGATGTATTATGAAGCTTCTGTTTCTTTGTCATGTTAACTTCACTACTGGATAAAATACCAGGGTATAGCATATTATGTCTGGCAAGGAGTCTCTTACCCAAGACTACTTCTGCACCCAGGGTGTGAGGCTTCCGTAATTGTTACGGTGCAGGGTTTGATTCTCACAAGGACTAATTGGCTAGGCTTAAAATTGCCTACAAGGGCAGCTAGCCTAATACTAATCTATGAACCTATGAATAATAAACTGACAGTATTGGATAACGTATCACAATAAGTACTTAAACTTTCTAGTAATAAGTATGACGCAGTACTAAACTCTGCCAAACCATGCTATTATCACAAAAAAGTTTGAAATGTGTTCGACATTCTTTTAAAATCGGCAGAAGTCAAAAGAATTTCCTGTATATAAAGTCCAAAGCAGCCAATGTGCCAAACCAGTGTTAAAAATTAGCTCCACGCAATTTAACTACATTAAACTGCCATAAAATAAAGTTGAATTGCCATTCAAACTACATTTTCATGAGTGAGGGAGTAAACTCTCCACAGAACATTCAAATAACTTCATTTATGGTTGGGACCTGTTGTTAAAAACATACAGAGAAGAGTGATACATATAATAAAAAATGTATAAATGCTGAAAAAATTGAAGTTCTACAATATTTTCCTGTCAAAAGATGAAATACATCAGAGTAGCAACAGACAAGGCTACACTTGCATACTGCATTTCTGAGAGAAATACTGAAAGTTTTCTCAGAAACAGTAAAAAAAATAAGTTATATACTTACCATAATGTTCCATGTTTGTAGTCCATCTCACCCTTCATTCTTTACATATGGGATTGGAGCCAATCCTCGGCTCTGACTCGGCCTATTTACAAGCTGGAAGACTTCTGGTTGGCTCGTGGCTAGGTAGGTATCCCATGGTGCACCAGTACAATCCCCAGATCTTGTTTGCTACTGACTAGAAGAAATAATAACAGCATACAGAAAGAAGCCAATACTAAAAGGTCTCCATAAATAATGAAATTGACATTTTTCTGTCGCCAGGTACTTCCAGGATGGGGGCAGGAGGGCGGGTTCATAAGAATGAAGTGTGGGATGGACTACAAACATGGAACGTTATGGTAAGAACATAACTTCTTTATGTTCTGTAGTCCTATCTCACCTTCATTCTTTACATATGGGACAGTGTCCTTAGCGTCTTATTCTTGGGTGGCTCAAGGAAACATACTCCTGAGTTCCATGGAATCAAAAGATGCTCTATCCCTGGAGGTTAAATCTAATTTGTAATGAGTAATAAAAGTGTGAGGGGGTAGCCCACGTAGCAAGTTGCACAAATATTATCAAGTGGGACCCGGGCTTGAAAGGCTGCAGAGGTAGACTGAGATCTGATAGAATGAGCCTTGATTTTAAAGGGTAAAGGTTTACCTTCAGAATTGTAAACATAAGCTATACAGCTAGAAATCCAGTTAGAGAGAGTCACTTTGGAAACTGATAAGCCCAACCTGGATTCGGAAAAGGAAATGAATAACTGATCTGATTTTCTGATGTCTTTAATCCAGTGCAAATAAAAACGTAATTGCCTATGGACATCCAGCTGGTGAAACCTTTACTCAGCTGCACTGGAGTGATTTGGAAAGAAAACTGGAAGTTCTACAGACTGATTCAAAGTGGCATGGGAGCAGACCTTGGGGATGAAGGAGGGATTAGTACGATGGGACACCCTGTCTTTGTGAAAAATCAGATAAGGCAGTTTAACAGACAAACCTTGCAATTCTGACACCCGTCTGGTAGATGTGATAGCCACCAAAAACTTCAAAGAGGATGAATGAGAAGGCTGAAAGGGCGGAGATGTTAATTTAGATAACACAAAATTTAGATCCCATGAGGTCACAGGCTCTTGAACAGGTGGTTTTAACAAAGTGGCACCTTTAAGGAAGGTTTTGCACAGTTTATGAGACATCAAGTTAGAATCTGGGAAACCTAGATGAAAATTTGAAATCGCTGCCAATTGAACTCTGATAGTGGCAGCCGCAGATCCTTGGTGAAAAAGTTCGGAAAGAAATTCCAAAACCACTGGAATAGAGGCAGTGTAGGGGTCAACATCCATTTTCTCTGCCCAAAGAGAGAATCTTTTCCATTTACTGAAATATAGTATTCTAGTGGAAGGTTTATGAGAAGATGTAAGGATATGAGTCACAGAAGGCGAGAAGTTGTGAAGCCTGACTAGGGATGGAACTGGAGCAGCCACGCTGTCAAATTGAGGGTGTGTAAGGAGGGGTGAAGTGAACCTGACGTGAGTCAACAGGTCTGGAACTGGATCCAGAATCCAAGGATCATCCAGGAGAAGAGGCCCGAGGAAGGGGAACCAAACCTGACGAGGCCAGTAAAGAGCAATGAGAATCAGTTTCCTTCCCAGCCAATTCACTTTCTGAATCACCTTGGGAATGAGAGGAAAGGGAGGAAAAGCATACAGGAGACCCAGGGGCCAATCATGAACAAATGTGTCTCTGGCAGACTCCCCCGGAGGGGGGGGGGGATGAGGGAAAAGTAGCTGCTGTATTTGGCATTGATTGGGCTGGCAAAGAGATTGCAGCAAGGTTGTCCCCACCTGCAGAAAATCTGTTCCGCTGTTTCCTGTTTCAGAGACCACTCGTGAGGCATCAGGATCGCCCGGCTGAGCTTGTCAGCTATCACATTGGTCATCCCTGGAATGTGCGTTACCACCAGAAAACACTGGGAAGATATCGCCCATTTCTAAACTCGCATGGCCTCTTGACAGAGTGGGTAAGAACTGGTTCCGCCCTGTTTGTTGACATAAGATACTACTGACATGTTGTCTGACTGTATTGCAATAGTCCCCAGAGGAAGAAGGTCGTGAAGTGCTTGCAACAGAAGGAGCACTGCCCTCATCTCTAGAACGCTGATATGCAGATGAGCCTCATGATCTTGCCATGTGCTTTGGACAGTCCTGCCTAGATAATGCCCCCCCCACCCTATCTGTGAGGCATCTGTGGTCACAATGGCAACGGGTTGGCAAGGAACAAATTAAGTGCCCGTGGTCAGTTGACTGGGTAATGTCCACCAAAGGAGGTCCTTATTGCAAGATTCTGTCAGCAGAATGTGATGGGATAATGGAAGGTGCTGAAAAAAACATTGAGACGACAGAAGCTACTGAAGAATTCTCATGTGTAACCTGGCTAGTGGCACTAATAGTACGGTGGGAGCCATGGTCCCAAGGAGCTGCAGAAAAATCTTGGCTTTGACCCTTTGTAAGGGGAGAAAGCGCTGAATTTGAAAAAACAGGTTCTGTGCCCTTTTGGCAGGAAGACGAGCCACCATGTTTACTGTGTCTATCTCTGCGCCTATAAAAATCATAGATTGAGAGGGCAATAAGGCAATTTTTTCCCAATTTATAGAGATTCCCAGCTGGGCACAAAGCTGAATAGTAGCGTCCCTGCTTTGAAGGAGTAGATGCCTGGTGGGGGCGGTCAGGAGCCAGTCGTCCAAATACAGAAACACCTGGAATCCTCAAAGTCTCAGGTGAGCTGTCATTACTGCCATACATTTGGTGAACACCCTGAGGACTATGGTGAGACCAAAATGCAGAGCACGAAACTGGTAGTGACTGGCTCCCAGCCGGAAGCATAGATGACTCCTTGATGCCCTATCCATTTTTATGTGGTAGTAAGCATCTTGGAGATTGATTGAGCACATCCAATTGTCTTTCCCTAACAACGGGAGTATAGACTGCAGTGTTACCATCCGGAACTTGTCCTTTTTTACTGATTCGTTCAATCTGCTGAGGTCCAGAATGGGCCTCCAGTTCCCTGTACGTTTTGGTACTAAAAAGAATCTGGAGTAAGTTCCGGATCCTATTTGGTCTGCTGGGACCGTTTGGATGACTCTTTTTAACAGCAACTTGTTGACCACCACAGTTGCCTGATCCCTGTGACTGGGTGGAACATCTGGGATCTTTTTGGGAACAAAGGGTGGAAGAGAAAAGGGTATGACATAACCTCTGGTAATAATTCATTGTACCCACTTTTCTTGAGTGATACTTAGCCAGGCTTCTGGATACAAAGAAATGCGACCCCCGACCAGCTCCAGAGAAGCACAGTCGGGCCCCACATCAGGAGCGCTGGTAAGGTCGGCCCCAAAAGGAATCACGTCCTCCCTGGTTTTGCAGACCACCTCTGCCTCTAGGGCAACGTCTACCATTTCCTCCTCCTCCTCTGCCTCTGAAGGAGGAGTCACCCTGTGCCTCCTGGAAAAATCTCTGGGACTTCTTGAACCACATCTTACCACCCTTCTGACCCTTAGGGTATGGTCTAGAGGGAACAGTAAAACATACTCCCATGGCAGAGAGTGTTTCTCCTTCTTGCTCATACCAGATGAGAGTGTCCTTTACCTTGGATCTAAACAATGAGGAACCATAAAAGGGGGCGGTGGTAAAGGTTGACTTAAATGGTTCCGCGAAGTTACACAGACGCATCCAGGAATGACGCCTCAGAGAAATTCCTGAACCTGCTGCTCTACTCGGTCCATCGGCCGCATACGAAATAAGCTACATGGAAGAGTTAACGACAGAGTTCAAGGTGCACAACTGGACAGAAACCTTGTCAGGGACTCCCTCAGTACATGTATCTTGTAAAGATTCTCCTAACTCTTTAAGGAGATCTCTCTGAAGCCTCATAAAGTGAGTAAGGTAATTCAGCGATCTAAGGGTAAATTCCGCTGAAGAAAAGATACGCTTCCCGTATCTGTCCATCGTTCGAGACTCCTTATTTGGCAGATGAACAGAAGTCATCTCAGCTAGCTCCTTCTTAGTGGCTGTCACCACCACCATGGCATCTACAGGCACACATTTAGATAAAAAGTATTTTCCTGGAGGGGGAGAAAAGAACTTGTACATTATCCTGGGGACTGGCTCCACGGCATACGGAGTATCCCACACCTTTTGACTAACTAAATCCATCAGTTTGTCGAAGGGTGGAAACACCCAAGAGGCAGAAGGTTGAGACCCGAAAGCCTTAAGGTACACCAACTCCTCATCAGAAGGGGTGACAGTGGGCCAGCCGCACCTCTGTTTAAGGATCTCCAGAATGTCTATGAAGGAGACATCATCAGAGGACGACTTGGGGGACCCTTCCGACTCCTCCAGGTCAGTGTCAGATGTCAAAGACTCATCCTGGGAGTTGACATGCTTCCTCTTACAAGTCCTCTTCTGTGGTGACTCCTCAGAAGGACATTCCGGGGAGGTCTCGGAAGAGTGGGAGCCACCAGCCGGTGGCTCCTGAGGCTGGGAGTCTCTGCTGCCGCTGGAGGGGGTAGGAGCTGAGACAGAAGTAAGTGCTAGGGGGGAAGAGTACTGGTACCTCTGGTAGGAGCTGACGATCGGGACAGCACACTCCTCATCATCTCGAATGTCAAATGCCAACCTTTTCAGCTCCGAGGACCTCCCCGGCTCCGAGAAGGTCGAGGATGCTGTCGGCGCCAGAGCCGTCGGCTCCGAGATAGACGCAGGGTTTGAACTCACCCTAGCTGACCCGCCGAGAGGAAGACTTGGAACCGGTTTGGTTCCAAGCATCCCTGTCGGGGCTGACTGGAGAGCTTCGACCCCTGGACACTACGGACGACACCGAAAGTGTCGGAGCAGAACTTGGCTTCGAAACAGCCACAAGCCAAGCTGGAGCCAAAGGTTCCACCGGTGGTACCAAGCACTCAGGGTCTGAAAGACCAGCATGGCTCAGAGGAAGAATGAACACAGAGTGGTGAACAGGCTCGAGTGGCTCCGGAGCTGACTGGGTTGGAGCCAACAACAATTTAGGCAAAGCAAACAACTTTAAAAGTCTCAGCACTACCCTCTCCACATCTTCTTCTGATAAACTCCTGGAAGACCTGGATGACATAGTAGGAGATCGGGATCTCGGAGTTACAGGAGACTTCACTAACAAGGAGACCGGCAGGGGGTCCATAGACTGGCTCTGAGAAGCAGTCTCAATAGTCTCAGCACTACCCTCTCCACATCTTCTTCTGATAAACTCCTGGAAGACCTGGATGACATGGTAGGAGATCGAGATCTCGGAGGTACAGGAGACTTCACTAACAAGGAGACCAGTAGAGGGTCCATAGACCGGCTCTGAGAAGTTTCATAGTTTCATAGTTTAGTACTAAGCTAACTGCCCTTGCGAGCCATTTTACGCCTAGCCAATTATCCCTTGTGAGACTCAAACCCTGCACCTTGTGTTTGTAAGGCAAACATCTTGGTCGTTAAGCCACCCTGCCAAGTAGTCTCAAAAGTCTCAGGGGTCAGCTCCGAAATACTTGGAACTGACCCTGCAATAACAATACCGCTATCAATTGACTCTGAGGTCTGTGGAGCCGATGAGACAGTTTTTGAAACTTTAGTAGGTGGCCCTGAGACACCAGCAGGTGCCGGGGAGGACCTCTTAGAAGATTCTGTCTTTCCCTTGGTAGATTTAGAGGATGATGAGGAACTAGACAAATCTTCCTTGAAGGAAGGTTTAAGAAGACCTTTTAGGATGAGCTTGTTCTTCCTTTCCTGCAACACCCTGGGACTAAATGCATGACAAAATAAACAGGTCTCCTGTAAATGGATGGTCCCTAAAAAGTAAATGCAGTTACCGTGACCATCCATTATAGACATTTGTTATGAGCACTTAATACATTTCTTAAAGCTGGATGGCTTATTATCCTTACTCTCTTTAGACATTCTATGGTATAGGACACAAGCACACAGAGAAAGGGAAGTAGGAGGACTAGTTCCTCTAATTTAAATGGGCCTAGCCCTGCAGGAAAGAAAAGAAACCACGAGGACTAGGTCCTCTAAGTTAAACAGGCCTAGCCCGGGCAAGGAAGAGATAGGGTCTTCTAACTGAAACAGACCCAAAAGTTAGAGAAAGTAAGAAAATATCACACACTCAACAGGAACAGTAATGAGTGAGAATTCACAAATTCAGGCTTATGTCAAGCACAAACAGAACGTAGTTCTGTTAACAATATTAGCAACCCAACGATCCTAACAACAAGCTAATTAATTAGGCTAACTAACAAGTGGAAAACCGCCAAAAATTCTATCAACACACACAGAATAATAGTGCACAAAAGGCACCTATGCTAATCCAATTAAGAGAAACCAGCACACGGGATACCAACGAAGTAAGAAAAGGCCAAAGGCCAAAAATTGCACCAAATGGCGCAAGTAAAAGCTAACAACTTTAATAACAACTACAATAACAACTACACTAACTAATTACTATAAGCAGTAACAGTTTTAACTATATTAAATTATTTTAAACTAAACAGTCAAGAAATTTTAGTAAAAGTGGAAATAAATGCAATCACTTAGCCAGAGCCAAAGAGAAGCCCAACCGAACTCGTTCACGTGGCAAATGAGATCTGGGGATTGTACTGGTGCAACATGGGATACCTACCTAGCCATGAGCCAAGCAGAAGTCTTCCAGCTTGTAAATAGGCCGAGTTGGAGCCAAGGATTGGCTCCGATCCCATATGTAAAGAATGAAGGTGAGATAGGACTACAGAACATCAAACATTTGTCAGTGCAGAACCCGAATAAACATTGCTGTAAGCAGAAATTCCTGCAAGAATTACTGTAAACACTCACAGTAACAAAATATTAAAATAAATATTTTTTTAAATAAACTTAAAAATAGAAAGAAAATAATAAATCTAATAAAAACAGGAAAGGGAGGGGGTACCTAAATTGGGCATATCAGAGCAGTATGCTGGAAAGATAAGCACTGTGTCCAGTGAAGAGTCTGAGGACTTTCTTCTTCTTTAGATGGTAGAAAAACAGCTAAAGTCTTCTCTCTTAGGATATGTTCAAGCAATCAGCTAACACAAGAAGAGACAGGGAGGGGAGTCTGAGCTTTAGAAAACTGGCCAGTACTGGGTTACCTTGATAGGTAACCTAAAATGCCACAGAGGTAGTGGGAATGAGGAAAATTTGTAGTGCCCCATGGACTAAAAGTAAACTGGTGCAAGAAAAGTAATAAATACAGCAGTATAGCATGAGTGATATATATATATATATATATATATATATATATATATATATATATATATATATATACACATACATATATATATATATATATATATATATATATATATATATATATATATATATATATGTATATATATAGATATAGATATATAGCTATAGATCCCTATCAGATTATCAAAGTTTGAAAACTTCTAGTCATATAGTCAAGGCCATATGATAGAAGTTTTGAAACTTCAAATGTTTTGAATGGAAATTGCAGTACAGCTCGGAACGGGAAATTTTCCTTTTTCCACAATGTAGTGTGATGTTGGAGTTAGTATATTTAATTAGCAGTGGGTGTGTGGTACAGGGGGTCTTGTTCCCCTGCAAAAACATTAAAAGTAGAATTTTTTTTTTTTTTTTTTTTATTGTTCGAAGTTCCGAAACTTCAATCATATGGTCCCGCCCATATGAATTTCAAAGTTTCGGAACTTCAATAATCTGACATAGATCCATATATATATATATATATATATATATTATATATATATATATATATATATAGATATATATATATATATATATATATATATATATATATATATATATATATATATATATATGGGTGTACTTTGTTTCATTGAATCTCATTTCACTGAATTTCATTTCACCCTGACCACTTAGTTGAAAACTCTAATTACTGAAAACTCATTTCACTGAATCTCATTTCACTGAACTACATTGAGAGGTGTTGAGGGTACAGACGCCCACCCCTTCTCAATGTGGGTGGCTGTGCCCCCACACACCTCTAGCTATTTACACTAACACCAGGATCGGACTACAGTGGATAAAAGGGCATATACCTTTTACTTGCCTTACAGTACTCTACACAGTGCCATATATACTAAGTTCAGTTTAGTGAAATGAGATTAAGTGAAATGAGTTGGGCCCTGGGAGAAAAGCTCCACAAAGATTAGTACAATAAGTGAAATACACAAGTTAAAAAAGTACAGTATAAAAGAAGTACAGCAGCTGTTGTATGCTAAGACAGAAAATAAGCACAGAAAAGTATATAATATAAGAAAACTTGTGAAAAAGATAAAATACAGCTGAAGGACATATCAAACAGTTATCTGGTTACAGTCATACAATAGTTAAGAAAATAAAACACAAGTTGAGCCTTGAATGTAGAAATGTACCTGCATACTATACGAATATGTACCACTGTGGGAGGCTCTGTGTGTGTGTGTGTGTGTGTGTGTGTGTGTGTGTGTGTGTGTGTGTGTGTGTGTGTGTGTGTGTGTGTGTGTGTGTGTGTATCCCTTTAAAAATAGTAAAAAAAGAAATATGCAGTATATAAAATACTATGACGGCATGGTATGAGTGGAGTGGACAGTAATGTGATAGCAGTAAAAAAAATATGCAATACATGCAGTTCTGCCTTACAATGTCACCACAAGTGTGACTACATCAGAGATAAGAGAAAAAAAGTGTAAAGAATATGTGCAATAGTGTACTATGAGATAAATGATTAGAATTAAGGATAATATCCAGGGATTCCTTCTCCATCACCAATTCTGATAGTCCATTCCATTGGTCAACAACCTCTGTGTGAAAGAGTACTGTTAGAAATCCAGACAGTAGTTAATCCCTACAATATGCTCCCTGTAGCCTTCTCTTCTTCTGTTTCCTACCTTTTCAAGATGGCAAGATATTGAGCATTAATCTAATGTCCCACTTGTTTGTTCTGCTTTTAAAAGAAAACAGGTCTATCTCCTATAGTTATTGGTCATATCAATTCCTCTCTATCCAAGTGTTTTTTGACAACTTCTTTCTGGATTCTTTCCAGCAGCTTGATGCCTATTTCCTTGTATGGCCTTAAAAATTACATGTAGTACTTGAGAAGTGGTCTGATCAGGGACCTCATGAATAGAAACATTACCTTATTGCTTTGAATTCTATCCCCCTTAAGAGGGACCCCTTTATTCTATTTTCTGCTTTCAATATCCTTTCACTGTGCTCTCACTGGTCCAGTCCAGGCATGATAAACAGACCCACACCCATTTCCTGCACTGCTGTCATCAGTTTCACTTCCCCTACTGATACTTTGCAGCAGGGTTATTGTAGTCTAAATACATATTCTGCATTTGTTTGAATGTAATTTCAACTTTCTGCCTTTTTGTTCAACACAGTGAAAGTAACTATATTTCTTGGCCCAATAAAATAAGCCCATTAAAAACACAAAGCATGATAAACACATACCAGTATAAAACAGACACACAATAATACAATACAAAATTCCAGTCACAACAGAAAGCCAGCGCTAACAACCATATGCATAGCCCTCATAATTCAATACAGCTAATGAGCATGCACATAAATCAGCTTAAATTAGTAATTAAACAATACCACAAAACAAGAAACACACACACACACACACACACGCACACACACACAAAATAAACATACCAGAACCCGACACAAAAAAGCACATTTCCCAGGTTTACTATCAAAATTCTGCAGGCAAAATTTTTGCCATCAAAACAATGAACCAAAATCCCGAAAATGAAAACAAAATCCACCCTTAATGTTGACTGTCGTAAACACGATGTTCGACATTCAACATACCAGACTTCTGCTTTTGAAAGTTTGTATGCTCCCCAACACCCCCCACACCCCCTACAAATTATATATACCAACTCTGAGAATGCACTACAGTGAGGAAAGGGGTAAGTTCCCTGATCCTCACCTAACCACGATCTCCGTTCACAATGCCAAACTCATAATAAGGAATCAAGCTTTACGTTCATTACTTTGATGTTGTATTATTCCAGTTCAGCATTGTACAACTTTGAAAATTGCCTTTCACCCACACGACGTTCGCAATTGAGCCTTCAAAATGTTGACTGTAAGCCCACTTCCCACACAACTGAATCTACAAACAGAACAATGTACAAATCACAAAAATAAACTAACATAAAAGATATGGACACATACACATCACCCCCAAAAATATATTATAAGATACACTTTATACTAATACATGCCTATATGCATGCCTACAATAGCATGCATATACCTACACATATTATAGTAAGTATAGAAAAAAAGTCCTACCTATGCTAAATAAAACCCTAACAAAACAAACTCCTAAATAAAACAAAACAGGGATACAAATAAGTAAAATTTTCACAATACAAATGTGCATACATGCACTTACTTTGTGAAGAAATCTATGACAACTCTTTCACAATAAAGTAATAATAAAACATACAGAAAAATATAACTCTAAAATACTCTAAAATCTCCACAACCGCTTAAAATGAAATAATGAATACAGGAAAAATAAAAATGACTTCCAGACACACTTTTTATGAATCCATACCACCAAAGGTACCAAAAAAAGCTGTCCATAAAGCTTGGAAAACATTGATAAGTATACTGCCTCAACCCAACCCCATTTGGAGCCCCAATTAGTCAAAACCTTAAACCCACCACTTCCACCAAAAAGTCATTATAAATAAACTAAAAGTTACTTACAGATCAAGAAACTGTAATACTAATTAAAATAAAATGACTACAACATTATGACTCTCTGGGATTCTAAAGGTACAAATCCTGATTGATTAAAAAAACAATAATGCATCCAAATAGAACTACACCATCCCCATATCCCTCGTTGTAACTGCCATAGCATTATTCTCTTCCTAGTCAGTCATGGTCTCTTAGTACAATCATCAGCAGTGGTGCAGCCAAGACTTTAGGAACCGTACAGCAATTTTCAGACTGTTCCTCACCACAGCCTCAACACCCACGAGACACATACTATGTGGAATTTATTTACATGTAAATCTTTGAAAACCCAGTGTACCACATTTAGGTAGCCAATAATAAAGGGCAACTAATACAATGCTACAGTTGCAGATACAGTGGCATTTGGTTACCTTGTACCAGTGTAACAAGTTGCATTGCACAACTAATATAACTCAGTGCCACATTATGGCAGTCAGACTCAAGGAGGTCAGTAATGTCTATAGAGCTGAACCCTTCTTGTAGTATAGTCATTTTTCACACTTACTATGAAAAAACACGTTGGTGTGCATGCAAATAAACTACAACAAAGGAATATATACATATTTAACAATTTGTGATGTCTCAGCATTCTACTTTTAAGCTAGTACTAAAGCTTAGATAGAGACATACAGGGCTTTGCTTCTGCTTCTTAGATATAACTTGCTGAGAAACAAACTTGTTGAGCACAGTTCAACAAAGTTAATCACTGCCAATGTGGATTCTAAATGTATTTCGGCAGTGATTCCTTTAGTTTGCGAGGTTTTTCTCTGCCTAGTGCTTGTGCATTCTTGGAATTGTCATTATAACTTTGGGGAGGGCTAAGCCCCCTTCAAAAAAGGCACAAATTAATTTTTTTCATTGAACTGATTTCTCAAGCAGTTATGTTTGGCAAATTGGCTGCTCAGTGTTTTGTAACTCAGTGACTCATTGTAGATATGAAATACAAATTTAAATAACGTGTCACCATACATAATTAGATGACTAATTCACACCATCAGATTCAAATTCAAAATCAGACATACTTCAGCCAAACAATACTTGTTCCTCATTTAACATTAAAATGCAACAAATTATATATATATATATATATATATATATATATATATATATATATATATATATATATATATATATATATATATATATATATATATACACATACATACACACACATATACATATATGGAAACATTCCATGTGTAGTCGAATGTTTGTGATAACAAACATCCATAGTTCTGACAGAAGCGATCGAATAATCATGATTGCAAAATGTTGGCATTACTTTGTGGGAGGTCAATACCTCTCAACTGTCCAGATTTCCGCAGAATGTCCAGAGTTTTGCCTCATATTTTTGGTGTGTTCCTCCTAAAATCTGCACCTTTCTGGTAAATAGCTGAGGATTGAAGTCATTAAATAATGAAAAATATTTGAGTTTAAGACTCCACATCCTTCAGAAAATTCATGCTAATGCAAAACCTATTATTCTATCAAAGTTCTAAGCTTGTAAGAGCAATAGTTAAAATGTGTCCCTATTTGTCCCCCCATCATTTAGGCTTTGTGCAGATTTTTTGCTCTAAGAGGTTGAGAGGTAAATGGAAAGTTTAAATTTCCTCTTTCATCGCAGTTGTGTGATCTCGTAGTTGGTATATATAATCAGCAGGAAATGTGAAGAGTGCATTGTAGGGGCAGAACACCCCTGGAAAAAAAAAAGTCTTTCCTTTTTTGACACTTGTTATTTGTATGTGTGTTTGTATTTTATATATATATATATATATATATATATATATATATATATATATATATATATATACATACTTACAGTATACACAGACGTGTGTGTGCATATAAGACACTGGAAAATCTGGCAGTTTGTGAGCAACGAAGTTGCTGACTGCAACTCCTTAATCAGGAAAAAAGAACAATCGGAAGACAAGCACAGTCAAGACTACAGAATAATTAAACACTTATTTGTTTAGAAATCAATACCTCTTTACTGAAAATAAAATATATTAAATAGGTGACCACTTTCAACCTCAGCGGGGCTTGGGCTTCATCAGCTCTAACTTCAGTTTGCATGACTGGTTTTCCTTATTTTATGGGCACCTTTGGACTCTGACACAAAAGGTAATGTGAAAGAGAAGTAGTCCATATATTTTTCACTTTCATTTTGGGATGTTTGGTGCAAAAGATATTGCCAAGACTTCAGTTAAATGCCCTGGAAAGTTTCTACACCATTGCCTTTAACTTTTGGTTTTGTATTAATACTACACCGCTAGCGCTCGCTCTGCTCTCTCTCTCTCTCTCTATATATATATATATATATATATATATATATATATATATATATATATATATATATATATATATATATATATATATATATATATATATATATATACATATATATTTTTAAGGAACTCTGGATTTCAGTTGAATAAATAGATCTCACTAGATACTATATATGAAAATACGGATTTCAGTGGATTTAAATATGTGTGTGTGTGTGTGTGTGTGTGTGTGTGTGTGTGTGTGTGTGTGTGTGTGTGTGTGTGTGTGTGTGTGTATGTATGTGTGTATATATATATATATATATATATATATATATATATATATATGTGTGTGTGTGTGTGTGTGTGTGTGTGTGTGTGTGTAGAGAGAGAGATATACATATACTAATGCTCTGAGTTAGTGCAGAATGGCACAAAATACACTGAACCGACTGATATTGCCAACATTCTGGCACACAGGTTTAGTGCAAACTTCACCCCCTCTCACCCCCTAAAGGGCCCATAACCATACCAAAAGAATGTAGAGCCCCGGCAATCACTGATGCACAGGTTAAAACAGCCCTATCCAAAGCCAAAAATACAGCTTCAATGGGACCAGATGGTGTCCCAGGCTGTGCCTTACACGAACTCCAAAATTAACTAACCCCTCACCTAAACACACTGTTCAGACTCAGCCTCTCTACAGGCTATGTACCCATAGAGTGGCACCCAGCAACAGTTATCCTGCTCCACAAAGGTGGAGCCACAACGGATCCCGGGAACTATCGTCCTATAAGCCTGACTAGCCTGTTCTGCGAGGCTATGGAGCGCATCATCATGGAACTCATTAACAGAGACATTGGGAACCTCCAAACATTGGACCCTACCCAGTTTGGCTTTGTTAAGGGCAGATCATGTCTCCTAAACCTGGTGGACTTCTTTGAGACAGTTACCAAGGCTTTAGACGAGGGAAAGGAGGTTCACACAGCCTATCTAGACCTCGCAAAGACTTTCGACACCATTCCCCATTCTGGTATTATAGAAAGCTCACCAGCCTGAACATAACCCCCTACATCACGAGATGGGTTGCCAGTTGGCTCACTGATAGAACCCACACGGTGAGAGTTGCAGGCTCTAGGTCAGACTCTAAACCATTTACAAGTGGCGTCCCCCAGGGCTCAGCCCTGGGACCCCTCCTGTTCGGTATATACTTCTCAGAGGTACAGGCATGCTCAGGAGGACTATGGCTGACCAAGTTCGCAGACAACTGCAAACTGGGGGCCATAACTGACTCTCCAGCTGATACAGACATCCTCCAAAAGGGTCTCACTGAGATGGATACCTGGTGTCAAAATCATGGCCTCAAGCTAAATGCCAAAAAGTGCATAGTCACCCCCTTTGGAAAAAACAAAGTTCCCGTGAACTACCACATACATGGTAGTCCCCTAAATACAGAAAATGTAATAAGGGATTTGGGGACCCAAGTAGATAGTAATCTCTCCTTTGATAATCATATTGCCAATGTGGTTAGAAAATCCTTCTATGTGGTCCACCTAATCACAAAAGGGTTTGCATCTAGAACAAAAGAGGTTATTGTGCCCCTCTACTCATCACTCATCAGACCCATCATAGAGTACAACGCCCCATTTGGGATGTACCTCACAAGACACCTGCAACAGCTGGAAAGACCACAGACGTACCTCACCAATGGTGAAGATTACTGGCCTCAAACAGATGCCCTATGCAGCCCGACTGAAGAAACTCCAACTGTTGTCAGTTGCATACCGCTTGCTTAGAGGTGATCTCTGCCTGACATACAAGGCCATGTCCAACCCAGAATTGATAGACATGTTCCACCTAAAAAAAAAACAAATCCCAGAGAGCCACACGCTCTAGGGATCTAAACCTCACCACAACGATAAATAGGATGTACTGGAGGGATAGATTCCTGTCCCAGAGACTCCCCATGCTTTGGAACAGGATTCCAATCTACATTAGGCAGATCCCCTCACTAACACTCTTCAAGAGAAACCTTGACGAGTGGATGGGAAACAGAAAATTTACCCCAGGGATCACTGCAATGGCTCTGCTGGAGAGAGGCACAGGGAACTAATCTAAGTGGGCAGCGAAAGCCAACACATTCTGGCTAGGCTTACAGATGCCCTCGGGCAGATAGCCTAGTACTTACTTATGAACCTATAATATATATTGTATATAATTTGCAACCCTTTGAATGTCAATGCGTCAGAATCACAAAACTCACTCTAAAAATGTCTTTTGTTCCTTTCCCTAAATTGCACCAACCCTACAGAACAGTTAGTGCTGAGTTTTCTGATCCTGAAGCATCACTTCAACATTTCCTGATAACAACCCTCCATGTTAAGATCACATTGGTTATAGTCTTACCAGCCTTTTCTAACATCAGTCTTAGAACTGTTTCTGCCACCAATAAGTAAACTCATTCTGCCTTGTCTCACCATCTACCTCTTCTTGTAAGTGAATCCCCTATTACCAGAAGCATCCCCACCCATTTAGTCCTTCTGGCCTCCTGTTTCTGCCAGTCTACCTGCATTGTGTTTCCAACTCCTTTTAAATTGCTTCTGCTTGTCTCAGCTCCCATGCTTGTTTTTCCTGCTGCCATTTCACAATCCCTACTAGCATTTTTTTTATTTTTTCTGAATAGGAAATAATTTAGATAAGCTCTGTGCATACTAACTCTGACTTATCAGTGAACTTAGAAATGGGTAGTTAATAAAATGCACCCAGCTATTCATCCATGTATTTTTTAAATTGCCTGCAGATGTTTGTACTAGTGCCAAAATGAGCAGGGTAGACAAGACATGCCGATGCTCTGCAACATTCCCCAAGCCATCTTGCGGTATAGCCAGGTCTTTTCAAACTGAGTGATACTGTCTCTTTAATATATCTGGGGTCTGCACTTGGATCCCCACCTGGTAAACTTCTTATGAGAAAGCCTATTGGATACAACTGACTTATCTAATCCTGAAGAAGCAATTGCTGGTTTAGAGCTCCTCCCAGACCAAATGTCTCTTCATTACTCCATACAAATAAAGCTCTTTTCTACCTCTTGCATCAATAATCTTACCAGTCAGTTAAGATGTTTCTTTTTCATTTTTTTCAGTATGAAAAGAGTTCATAATATAACAGAATGTAAAATGGAATTTAGAAGACAAAGTAGACATGTGATTGTAATGTAAAGAACAAGAAGTTATATAAATGGATGAAGGAAGAGATTATGGGGAAATGCTACCAAAGTTTAACCAAAGAAAATACTAACTTAGGATATAAGGAAACCATTTGATAAGGCAGGGTATGCCATGAAAGTTTACTGAAGGTTTTGCGTAAGTGTGGATTTGATGAGAAGTTTAGAATATATTTACAACTCTATGGCAATATTTTGTTTCATTTCAAATGAGTCCCTTTTTTCCTTGTGATGAATCGTTTTTGATGTTCTCTGCATTTTACTGTTTTTATTATGATTTATAGTTTCAGTCTCTGGTTCATGACATGAAAGGTGCATGGTTTGATAATGTTTATTTAGCTCTGAAGTAATAGACTTGAGAATCCGTGTAACAGAAATATAACTACAGACAGTACATATCGAGGGAAGATACAAATAGCAACAGAAGTGGATAGTTTAGAGAAATCATAATTCACAGCCTAAAGGAAGTAAAACAGTGAGCAAAGGCAGTGAGGACCCCTGGAGGGCTGGTATATAAACACAGCTACGCCTTAAATCAGGCTACGAAGAATAAATCTAGAAAACCTGATCTGCCTAATGCTGATATCCAAGGGAAGATGTACAAATTTGCCCATCATGATATCAGGGTTCAAACATCAAGCAGCAGGCTATGGGTGGATGAAGTCAGGCAGTGAAAGGGTGAAAGCCCTCATATGTTACATTTCCTGTGAGCATTTCTCTCAAGTCAGGAGACAGTCTTCAGGTCTCACTTATTCACCAAGTAAATGAACTAATCCAGAGGCTTGGTTTGGGGCTGGAAATGGTTTAGAGGCAGTGGCAGCTTGTCAAGACAACATTTACAAAACAGATGACCTTCCAGGTTATAACACAGAGACTTCCCATACTCTGGAACAAACTTCCTGTTCACGTCAAGCAGAGTACTTCATTGGCCCTCTTTAAGAGAAATCTTGATGAGTGGATGGGCAATAGAAAGTTCATCCTGGGGATCAATTCAGTGGCCTTGCTTGACAGGGCACTGGAAACTAACTTTGGGCGACATGATGCCAGGGAATCTTCTTGGGTTAGGCTTATATAGGCTCCAGGGCCGTTAGCCTAGTACACACCTATGAACCTATGAACATTTACATTTAGGTTACATTATAACCAACATTTATCATCTACTATTACAGCTGTGCTTTTACATGGATATTTACACAAATCTCTGTACCAAGATACTAGCATTCAAACCTCTCAACTGTCCAGATTTTTGCCTCATATTTTTGGCGTGTTCCTCATAAAATGTGGCATTTTTCTGAATTTTTGTGGCAAATCAGTGAGGACTGAATTCAGTAAATAATGACTGGCATTTGAGTTTTAGACTTCATATCCTTCAGAAAATGCACAGTAACACAAGACCTTATTCTATAACGTTCTTAGTTAATAAGTGAAATATTTAAAATTTGTCCCTATTTTTGGGGCTTTGTCCCCCACACTATTTTTGGCTTTGTTCAGATGTTTTATGCTAAGAGGTTGAGAGCTATGACTATCATTAATGTAGTTCAAAATATATTATAGCTGTGCTTTTTACATGAATGTAATTTCCTCAGGATCTCTGCATTACAGACATGGGTACTAGCACTATTTATTTACATATTTACACTTATAGGTTCATAGGTTCATAGGTTCATACTAGGCTATCTGCCCGAGGGCATTTACAAGCCTAGCCCATAGTTTTGTGGCTTACGCCACCCCTTTAGTATGGGGAACTATACCCATTATTTTGCTGTGCCTCTGTCGAGCAGTGACACTGAGGTAATCCCTGGGGTATATCTGCGATCTCCCATCCATTGGTCAAGATTTCTCTTGAACAAGGCCAGCGAGGTGCTCTGCCTCACATATACCGGGATTTTGTTCCACAGCATAGGGAGTCTTTGGGTGATGAATCTATCCCTCCAGCACGTCCTATTAATAGCCGTGTCGAGGTTTAAGTCTCCTGCCCTTGTGGCTCTGACGGATCTAGATTTTTGAGGTGAAGCATATTCATCAAATCTGGGTTTGACATGGCCTTGTATGTTAGGCAAAGGTCACCTCTGAGCAAGCGGTGGCGACTGAATAGAGCTGGAGTTCTTTCAGTCGGGCAGCATAGGACAGATGTTTGAGACCCTTTATCCTTTTGGTGAGGAACTTTGTGGCCTCTCCAGCTGCTGCAAGTGTCGGGTCAGATACATTCGAATGGGGCATTGTACTCAATCATTGGTCTGATGAGTGATGAGTATAGGGAGACTATGACCTCCCTTGATCTAGATGAGAATCCCTTCATGATAAGGTGGGCAATGTAGAAGGTCTTCCTAACTACTTTAGCTACATGGGTGTCGAATGACAGACTACTATCAACCTGGGTCCCCAGGTCCCTGATAACTTCTTCTGTGCTCAGTGGATTGCCACCTATTTGGTAGCTAGGGGTAACCTTGTTTTCCCGAAGGGTATGACTATGCATTTTTGGCATTTAACTTTAGGCCATGGCTCTGGCACCAGTTATCCGTTTCTGTGAGACCCTTCTGAAGGATATCTGTGTCAGATGTGTTTTCTACTATGGCCCAGTTTGCAGTCATCTGCAAACTTTGTCAGCCATAACCCTCCTGTGTTTGCTTGTACTTCGGAAAAGTAGATGCCAAACAAGAGTGGGCCCAGGACTGAGCCCTGTGGTACACCACTTGTGACAGGCTTTGAGTCTGACATGGCGCCAGCAACTCTGACCCTGTGGGTTCTGTCACTCAGCCAGTTTGCAACCCATCTTGTGATGTATGGGTTAACATTTAAGCTGATGAGTTTTTCAATGATACCCGAGTGGGGTATTGTATCGAAGGCCTTCGCCAGATCGAGGTAGGCTAGGCTGTATGGACTGCCTTTCCCTCATCAATGGCTTTGGTGACTGTTTCGAAAAAGTCAACCAAGTTTAGAAGGCATGATCTGCCTTTGACAAAGCCAAACTGGGATGGATCCAAAGTCTGCAAATTCCCTATGTCTTTATTTATGAGGTCCATTATGATCCTCTCCATGGCTTTGCGGATAAGGCTTGTCAAGCTAATGGGCCGGTAATTTCCAGGGTCAGTGGAGGCACCGCCTTTGTGAAGTGGGACCACAGTTGCAGTGCGCCAATCCCTGGGTACGTATCCAGAGGTAAGACTATGATTAAACAGCTGTCCTAGCTGTGGGTTTAATTCCTCGTTGAGTTCATGGAGCACACAGCCGGGGACACCATCAGGTCCCATGGATGCTGTGTTTTTGCTTTGGAGAGAGCAGTTCTCACTTGGGCGTTGGAGATGTTTGGGGGCTGCAATCGCTTGGTATAGATATCTCTCCTTTGGGGAGGGGAGAAGTTTGCACTGAACCTGTCAGCCAGTATGTTGGCAATGTCTGTAGGATCAGTAATCTTCACATCATTTTGAACTAGTTCTGAGCATATCTGGGAGTTTCCTCCCAGGTTTCTAACATAGCTAAAGAAGGCCTTATGATTGTCTTTTGAGTCTTTAGCTATTTTTCTCTCAAAATTTGCTTTGGATGATTTTATGAGAGCTCTTAGTTTTTACTTATAGTGATCAAGGGTGTCTTACCTTTTAAGGATTTTGCTCTATCTTGTAGTAGCTTCCTCCTTTTGTTGTAGAGTTTGTTTATGGCTGGGGTCCACCAGACTGGACGCTTGCCTTTGGTACAAAGAGTCTTTGTTTTGCTTGGGATTGCCTTATCCATGCAGTCCTGCAGGTGCTGGTAGAAGGCATCTGTAAGTGATTCAGCGGCTTGAGTACTGTTTTCCACGGCTCGGGGCCTTAAAGGAGACCACACTAGTCTTTAGAAGTGTGAAGTCGGCCTTCGAGAAGTTCTTTACTGTGGTCTTTTTTATTTCAGGTGGGGGTGGGATGAGGACCTCCAGCGAGATTAGTTTGTGATCTGATCTCACCAGTGAGGGGTATACTTCCGGTGTTGAACATTGTGCTCCCATGTTCGTGATGATGAGATCAAGTATGTTTTCTCCTCTTGTGGGGATGGTGACTAGTTGTTCCATGGCATTTGAGTTTATGAATTCCAGGAACTTTTGGGCTAGGGTGTTTGGGCTTGAGTAGTGTTCCCAGTCTATATTAGGGTAATTGAAGTCACCTAGTATGATGGTGTTTGGTGATACATTTATCCCCTCTAGTGTTTTCAGGAAGGCCATGTGAGGTTCCTGAGTTTGTGAGGGTGGCCTGTAACATGCTACAATTTGCAGAGCAGTCTTGCCTATGGTTAATTGCACCTGAATGGTCTCCGATGCATCGTGCGTTGCCACCAGTCTTGAGGTGTGGGTGTCCTTGATGAATATGGATACCCCCCCCTCCTTTCTTGGTATTGTCCGGATTTTGGGGCCGGAACGCATGATATGAGGTAAAACCTGATAGTGCTGGGGTGCTCTCAGGAGCCTTGAACCAGGTTTCTGTCACAGCACAGACATCAATGTTCTCCATACTGAGAAGGGCCTCGAGTGCGTGCATTTTGAGATTTAGACTTCTGGCATTGAGCAGCATTACCCTTAATTTTTTTCCTTTTTTGTGTTCTAGGGTGGTAGGTTTAGAATTTGAGCCTTGCCTAAAAAAGGCACTATGGGGGTGGCAAGAGCTTTTGCCAATATCCGGAATCCCAGGGGTGACAGGTGCAAGCCGTCCCCTGCGAAGCAGCGTGGCTTGTCCAGCATGTCATCCCAGGCAGACAGACATTGGATCCCCTTTGAATGACACCAGAGTTTAAGCCAATTGTTAAAGCTGATCATCTTATCTCTGTATTGTGGCATCATTCTTGGTGAAGGTAGGATACTGCTCAAGGTCAGGGTCATACCTGCCTGGGCTACATAATCAGAGAGCTCCTCAATGTCTCTTTTCATGTAGTCCAAGGAGGTACGTCTCAGGTCGTTTACACCAGTGTGGACAATGACTGAGTCATATTTGTACCTGCTGTTGAGAGACCTGAGTGCTTGCGTTATGTGGCGGATTCTAGCGCCCGACAGGCAGCTTACTGTGACCTTCTCCTTACTCAGTCTGGTGAGCGGGACGTCAGTGTGTCTGACTATGGAGTCACCAATGACTAGTGTGTCTGGCATTGTGTTTGGCCTTAAGGGCTGTGACTGTTTGACACTCTGACTTTTTACTTAGCTATCTCTATGAATCATTGTGGCTGTACGTTGGAAAGTATAGAGTGGTTTTAGAAATATATCTTATTTTACTTGAGTTTGTTAACCAGGGTAGAACAATAATAACAGAAGTCTCAGCATTGAGAGAACCAAATAAGAAAAGCAAAGAAACCAAAAATGTATTTACATTAAGTATGGTAAGGAGGTTATAATGAAGCAATCAATATATACATTATGGAAAGGAGCAGGAATAAACCAATACAAAAATACACACTCACATGCACACAGGGTTAGGCACAGTGCAGCCAAGAGTGACTCCTGTTAGCCACATTTGCAGGTTATATCATACAAATGTGTTAGGAAACAGACTGATGAAATACAGACAGATTCTGTTGTGTAACGTGTTCAGTACTGATATTTGCATGACGCATTACTGTGAAGATAATGTTTTAGTTGTGCGCTGAATTTTGGCTAAGAAGTTATTTCTTTGAGATTGACAGTCTGTGCACTGCTGTGCATTGTAGTTTAGCTTTGGGAGAAACTGGGTGGCTTTGACTTCTGAGGTTGTAAGAAGATGATTCCCTTATTAGTTTAGCTGCAGAGAGGAAACTGTGTGGCTGTGTAGAAGTTTGAAAATTTCAGAGCATAAAACAGGTCAAATCTTTTACTGGAAGGCATTCTCGTTTTTGTAGTGTTGTGCAGTGGTGTTCATGCTTTGGGGAGTGTGTGATAAACCTACAGATTCTGTTGGTGATTGAATCATTGTGGAGCTTAAGTTTGAAGGGTTTGCAATTAGTAAGAATCCATATTCCACCTGGACTAGTAGAATATCTTTGTCTATTGTTATTTTGGAGAGGGGCAAATATCTTTGTTGGTCAAGAATAGTGATGGCTTAAATCATTGTCATAGTTGTTTTCAATGTGTAGGTTGAAGTTAAGGGATGGGTCTATCCAAATTGCTAGGTATTTAAGTAAAGAGCAATTTTCTACTGCACTGTTATTCTAATAAAAGATTACTAGTGGTGAGGGAGTTGGTTTAGCTTTGGTTTGTTTCCAAAAAGAATTGTTTTGTTTTGGAAGCGATGAGAGGTCATTTTGTTGCTGATCCATCTGTTAAGAGAAAGAACTTCATTCTGTGGTTCATTCTGAAGGATTGAGGATTTGTTATATCAGAACAGGACCATGTCATGAACGTAAAGAAACAGGAGGAGGTGGCCTAGGTCCAAAGGTGGTCTATTTCTTTAGACTAAGAAGATGACAAGAGCATGGATGGAGCCTTGTGATACTGCTTGCTTGATTTTGGCTAGAGATGAGAAGAATAAGTTGACGTTTAGTCAGAAGTTGTGATTAGAAAGATGGTTGTGGAACCAGGGTAGCACATCTGGACTAGTGCATATGTCAAGTAGGTGGTTTAGTATTAAACTGTGATGTATTAGATCAAAAGCTTTGGTCAGATTGATAAATATAACACCAATGAGTTCCCTTTTGTCCATTCCTAAGAGGATTTGTTCAATAAGGTTCAAAATGGCTGTTAGTGTGCTCTGTCCTGACCAGAATGCATGCTTTCTGAGTGAGATGTTGTACTTGGAGATGTTGGATGCAAATGTTGTGTACATTCCTTGCTCTAAAAGTTTAACTAGTGTAGGAAGGACGGCTATTGGATGGTAATGGGGGAGTGTGGAGGGAATGATTTATTTTGGGAGGGGATTGACTTCTGCCACTTTCCATATAGCTGGCATGGTGCTTGTGCTAGACAGGTGTTGGAGTGGTGCAATAATGTATTCACTGCAATGACAGATGAACCAAGACCAGAAATCATCTATGTTAGGCGTTTTTGAATTTGTATTTGTCCTAGGATAGGTTGTACTTCTTTGCTTTTAATGCATTTGAAATAAAAAAAAGAAGGCTATAAGGGGGGGGGGGGCAGGATTATAGCTGGAGTGTGCATTGGTAGAGCACAGTGTGGGAAGGTTGCTAAATTTTGAAAGGAAACCAGATGAAGAGAAAGTGCTCAAAGTACTATGACTGGATGAAAGATTGTTTTTTCCTGTTAGTGTGTTGATTTATTTCTAGAAGTAGAACAATAAGAACTCCACTAAAATGATGAGTACTTCATCTGTACTGTACAGAAGGAGATAAGTTGAGGGTGTATTTTTTGGGGTGGTAAATGTAGTTAAAAGCATATTCAGCAGTGGTTGCTTAATGTTGGGGGGGTGAATTGTAATATCTGAAACTTGTATAGGCTTATAAGCCATAAGTGAATCTATTAATGATGAGTTGCTGTTTATGTTAAGGTTTGGGCAAGTGGGTTGTTGCACTAATCGATACAGACTACATAGTTGGTTAGCAGGTCTAAAACATCATTACAGATGGAGCTGAGAAGGTTGAGGTTAAAGTCGCCAAGCAGCAAGAGATTATTTGTATGTTTATTTGTGGAGGTGACACTGTGTAAAAGAGTTTTGAATTTTTCTTAAGTAGTAGGGGGTGGGAGGTATGACACTGCAACTTTGAGATTTTTGTTATGTTTACTGAGTATTTTGACAAGTAGCCAGTCAGGAAGCAAGTCAGAAGGAGGGCTTGCTTGAACTATGAGTTGAACATGTAGGTGAGCTTTTTAAAGCAGAACAGTTCATTCTACATTCCTGGGTCTGTGTTTAGAATCTAAGTAGTAGTTTTATGAGGGGAAGAAGTGGTCAATATGGGGATACCTTTTTTAATCCAGGATTCTGTAATGGCTAGCAGGTCAAGCTATGCTTTGTGATTTTGTTTCATTGATTTTCTGCATTTGGAAGCAGGTGAGGGGAGTGGGACCAGGTTGGATACAATAATACTTAAAAGAAGAAGTATTTAACGGATGGGCTAACCTTGTACAGTTTTTTGGGAGTTTTAATGGTATTTGTAGACAGGACATGATTTAGTGTGTGTTATGTGGGAACAACGCGGATACTTTGTAGGAGAGTTTTGGGGGGAGTGTAGTGTGATGGAGGATTAAGTGGATATTGTGGAAAGTACAAGGAAGGAGATGGCAGGTATATATTTACTGAAAGGAAGGGGCGGGAGAGGGACTGCAGAAGTTGCAAGACTGTTAGATACTGCTTTGTAAAGGTTGTTGGACTAGTTATCAGGGAGTAGAAGCACGAGGACTGGTATAGTGTATTTATGGGACTGGTGATGCCATGGTGCGGTAAGTATGTTAAGAGATGAGTGATGAGAGTAAAGTTAGAGATGTACAGATGGACGGGAAGTGTGTAAAGTGGTACCTTGAGATACTTTTCATAATGAAGTATAGATATTTGCATGTTGAGGGTACTTAACTGTAGAGAAAAGGTATGTTGAGTTAAAGATAGGTAAAAGGAAATAAAAATTGTACAGTTATTTTGTAATTAGTGTGACTGAAAAGGTAGCAAATAGGTGATGGTATTGTACATGTAAAGAGTAGGAAGTAAACAAATAAAGTATGCATTTGGACTGAGTTTAGTAATAGTTAGGCGGCAGAGGCAAGTTGTTTTTATTTATTTTAATTTTGTCTTTTTTAGCATGAAAATCTGACTGCAGAAAGCTCATTTTCAGTAGACAGCCAGGGAGAAAAGCTGTACTAAATGATATTTACAGTTTCACTGCAGTTTATACATAATTTTACTACTATAAGGCAGCTAGCCTAGTACTTACCTACGAGTTTATGAACCTATGAGCAAACTGTACAACTTGTAGTATACAGAAGTACATTTACAATAGTAACAATGCTAGAAGTACATTTCAGGAAATAAAAACTATCTTTGACAGCCATTTAGTAGACTGTACATCTCATTTTACATTGTGCAAAGTATTTTGAATTAGACAGAAGAAATCTGTGTGTGACAGATCAGATAGATGGGCCTATCCATCGTGAAGCTTGTCAAATATGTAAAAAGTGAAATATGGGGTATGAAGTAAGAGAGAGATAAGAAATGGGTGGAATCATTACTACCATGATGAGTGGTGGTATGTAACTTGTTTATGAAAATGTTGACAAGAAGGCGCCTTAAAATACAGCACTGCAGGACACCAGTGGCAAATGCATGAAAGGATGAGAGCTTCTGTTGCCATTTAACTGCTTGCTGCCTGTTAGATAGGTGGCCAAGGAACCAAGAAACAGAGGAGTGAGAGACCTGCTGAGATACTCCTGTAATAAAGTGTCAAATGCTTTAGCTAAACTGAAGATAAAAGGATTGATACTAGTTTGCCATTGTTCCTGTGCTTGTTATTATTATTGGTACAGTTAAGGACACAATTGTACTATGGTAGGATCTGAATTGGTGCTGAGATTTGAACAGGTTATCTGAGTTGAGCATAAGCTGAGTATGGACTTCAACTACGATTGCCTGCTTGTGTGTTTTAATAAAGGATATTCCATTTTTAACTCAACTCTGGACTACCTACTATTTTATTATTTTGTAGCACGTTTTAAAGTTTGATTTTTATTAGTGAACTAGGTGCATAACATATTTCAAGGAGTGAACTTCACACCCTCCACATTGCAACATTTCTGCTTGGTTTGTTTTTGACCCAGTATAGGTTGCATACTGGGTTTTCTGAGACTTTGAGCGATACCACGGATTTGTCTTTTAATACTTGTTAGTGGGGTGCACTTCCAAGAGCTTTAGAGTTAGTTTGCTAACTTCTGCATCCTAAATTCTGTATCCAAAATGAAACAGCTGGCAGTTCCAGGTAACACTATGATGTGCTGGAAGGGACACTGCCTACAAAAAACGAAACTGTCTCTCATTAACAAATATTTGGTTAACTCCCATATGTATCACTACATAGGCTTTCAGACACCACCATCTGCATTATGACATAGAATGTAGCCAGGTCACAGAAGGCTATTTTGTGTAATAGAAAATGAGTGTCTGGCAGCTTCCTGAAAATTACTGAAAGCCATAATATTTAACAAAAAATGAAGATATGTCAAAATGTTGAAATGTGAAAATGTCAGGAATACACATACATATCTATATGCCATATATGACAACATACATTATTAAACCCCTGTAAATATAACTCAAAAAAAGAAGTTATGTGCCTACCATAACGTTCCATGTTAGTTGTCTTCATCTCGCCTTCTTTCTTGCTGGTTTGGATCGGAGCCGATCCTCGGCTCCAACTCGGCCATCTTCAATAGCTCGAGAGCTGTTTACTGGCTTGAGGCTACCCCTTATCCTATAATGCCTAGCGATAGCTACCCAGATCTCGTTTGAAATAGCTAACTCCAGACATAGCAAGAGAATAGACCAGTCCAAATAATAGGTTGACTATACCTGCTGTATTCTCTAAGTCAATAGAGGAAAAAAACAAGAGAACACTCAGCCAGTGAAACAGGAACTCCTCTCGGTCCACTAGGACTGGGGGATGGAGGGTGGGACGCAAGAAAGAAGGAGCGATGAAGACAACTAACATGGAACATTATGGTAGGTACATAACTTCTTTATGTTAAGTTGTCTATCTCGCCTTCGTTCTTGCTGGTTGGGACAGCGTCCCTAGCACCTAACATCCTGCATTGCTCAGTGGAACAGACTCTTCAGAACAGTGGAACCAAAGTCAGCTCTGCTCCTGGAGACCATATCCAGCTTGTAATGAGAAATAAAGGTATGAGGGTTTGCCCACATGGCAACTGCACAGATAGAATCCATGGGCAACCCGGACTGGAAGGCTACAGAGGTGGCCAAGGCCCTAGTAGAATGACCTTTCGGTTTAATAGGTAACTCTTTGTTCCTTAACTGATAAATGAAAGTAATAGTGTGTGATAACCATCTCAACAAGGTTACCCTTGGAAACTGGGAGACTTTGTTTGCCTAAGGCATAAGAAAGGAATAATTGGTCTGACTTCCTTATTTCTTTAGTTGTGTGCAGGTAAAAACGCAATTGTCTATGGACGTCCAATTGGTGTAGTTTGTACTCTGCCTTGTTGGTATAATTAGGGAAAACACAGGAAGGTCTATAGATTGGTTTAAATTATTTTCTGAGCAGACTTTAGGAAGAAACAAGGGAATAGTCCTCAGAGCAACCCTGTCCTCGTGAAAAACCAAGTAGGGAGGACAAACACATAGTGCCTGAAGTTTGGAGATGAGTCTGGCTGAAGTAATAGCTACCAGAAAGAGTGTCTTCCAAGATAAAAACTTGATGGAGCAGGACGCTGCTGGTTCAAAAATGGGCAGAATTAAGGAAGTTAGGACTAAATTAAGGTCCCAAGGAGGAGAGGGATCTCTCACCGGAGGCCTAAGAAGAGTTGTCCCTCTCAAAAAAGCTTTACAGAGCTTATGAGACATAATGTTAGAATTTGACAAGCCAACATGAAAGTTAGAAATGGCCGCTAATTGTACCCTGATCGTAGCAGAAGCGGACCCGGAGTGAAACAGATGTGCTAGGAATTCCAGAATTTCGTGGACTGGGGCTAAAAAGGGATCCACATTCCTAGCCTCTGCCCAACAAGAGAAACGTTTCCATTTGCTAGCATAAGTTTTCCTCGTTGTAGACTTATGAGAGGAGACGATAATCTCATGGACTGCTGGGGAAATGCTAGGAAGCCTGGCTAAGGTTGGAAGTGCAGCAACCAAGCTGTGAGCCGGAGAGTTTTGAGGGATTGATGCAGCCCGCCTGATTGATGAACCAGGAGGTCTGGAATTGGGTCCAGAGTCCAGGGCTGATCGAGAAGGTAACGGTGCAGGAACAGGAACCATATCTGTCGAGGCCAGTAGGGGGCAATGAGGATCATTTTGCAACCCAATGCTATTGCTTTCAGTATAAGTTTGGGTATCAGGGGGAAAGGCATAAAGAAGTCTCTGGGGCCAATCGTGGACTACAGCGTCTCTGGGTATGTGACCTGGAAGCGGAAGACGGGAGAAGTAGTTGCTGCATTTGCTGTTGAAGGGGGTGGCAAAGAGATCGCTGCAAGGCTGTTCCCATTTGCGGAAAATAAGATTTGCAATTTCCTGATTCAGAGACCACTCGTGAGGTATGAGGATAGCTCTGCTGAGCCTGTCTACTATGACGTTGGATCTCCCAGGGATGTGCATCGCAATCAGAAAATGTTGGGAGGAAATCGCCCACTGCCAAAGTCTGAGTGCTTCTCGACACAGGGGGTAGGATCTGGTTCCGCCCTGCTTGTTAATGTACCACACCACTGACATGCTGTCCGTTTGAATAGCAATGGTCCCAGAAGGAAGATAGTCTTGAAGGGCTTGCAACGCCAGGAGCACGGCTCTCATTTCCAGGACATTTATGTGCAGATGGTACTCGTGAGGTTGCCAAGTGCCTTGGACTGTCCTGCCCAGATAATGCCCCCCCACCCTATCAGGGAGGCATCTGTCATCACTGTGGCTACCGGAGGGGGTTGTATGAAAGGTCTGCCCTGAGTAACTCGTTTGGAGACCATCCACCAAGAAAGATGCCTTTTGCATGCATCCATGATCAGGATCATGTGAGCCATGGGTAGCTCTTGGAAAGACCACTGCGTGAACAGAAGCCACTGAAGAATTCTCATATGAAAGCGCACTAGTGGGATTAGAACAATGGCTGCTGCCATGGAACCCAGAGTTTGAAGGACGTACCTGACTTGGATCCTTTTGCGCTGCATTAGAATTTGTACTTGCTGATGAACTGCGGACACCCTTTCTAGTGGTAGTCTTGCAAACATATTCCTTGTGTCTAAGTCTGCTCCTATGTGATTGATAGATTGACAGGGCGACAAGGCCGATTTTTCAAAATTCATTGTAATACCTAGCTGGGTACAGATTGTGATTGTGTAGTCCCGCGCTTGTAGGAGTTGATGCCTGGTGGTAGCAGTGAGGAGCCAGTCGTCTAGATATGGAAACACCTGGAATACTTGAAGTCTCAGGTGAGCCGTGACCACTGCCATACATTTGGTGAACACCCTAGGGGCTGTGGTGAGACCAAAGGGCAGAGCTCTGAACTGATAATGACTGGCCCCAGCTGGAAGTGAAGATATCTCCTGGAGCACCTGTCCATCTTGATATGGTAGTACGCATCCTGAAGATCTATCGAGCACATCCAATTGTCCTGACTCAGAAAGGGTAGAATGGACTGTAGCGTGACCATCCAAAACTTTGTTCTTTGTACAGACCTGTTTAGTCTGCTGAAATCCAGAATCGGTCTCCAGTCCCCTGTCTTTTTTGGTACTAAAAAGAACCTTGAGTAAGTTCCGGATCCATGCTGGTCTGCCGGGAATTCCTGGATGGCTCTTTTTTCTAGCAGTTTTCAAACTTCTATTACTGCTTGCTCCTTCAGATTGGGTGGAACATCTGGAAGGGTCTTCCTTGACTGTAAGGGGGGTTGATGGAAGGGAATTTTGTAACCTCTGGATACAACAGACCATACCCATCTGTCTTGTGTTAAACTTTGCCAGGCTTTTGGGTACAGTGAAAGTCTTCCCCCGACTGCCTCCAGAGGTGAGCAGCCGGGCAACCCTTCAGTGATGCTGGAAGGACTTATCAGAGTAAGATTCTCTGTTGCCCTGGTTCTGCGGACGCCCTCTGCCAGGAGGGCAGTGTCTTCTATTATTATTGTTTCCCCCTCTGCCTCTGGAGGAAAAATCACTACGTGTGTCAGGCAAGGCTCCCTGAGATTTACGGAACCACATCTTCCTACTCTTCTGACCCTTGGGGTAAGGTCTAGAGGGAGTGGAAAAATGGACTCCCACGGCAGAGAGAGTCTTGTCTTCTTGCTCACACATAGTCAAAGTGTCTTTCACCTGTGGTCCAAAAAGAAAGGAACCATCAAAGGGGGTGTTGGTGAAGGACACTCGAAAGGGTTCCGCAAAGTTACACAGCCGCATTCACACATGCCTCCTAAGGGCCACACCCGTACCTGTGGCTCTACTCGTCCCATCGGCTGCATAGGAAATGAGCCTCATGGAGGAGTTAACAACAAAATTAAGCATCGCTAGCTGGGAAGCTACTTTGGCTTGTGCTCCCTCAGCTGTTGGATCTTGAAGGGTATTTCCGTGCTCTTTAAGAAGATCCTTTAAAGTCGGGTAAAATGACATAGGTAGTTCAGTGATCTCATGGAGGTGGTCACTGAAGCGAACATTCGCTTCCCGTATCTGTCCATCATCCTAGACTCCTTGTTTGGGGGATGGACAGATGACAAGGTCTCCGCTAACTCTTTTTTGGTGGCTGCTGCTACCACCATGGCATCAACAGGAACACCTTTAGAAAGAAATTGTTTATCCTGGGGTGCTGTAATGAATTTACCAGGTCTCCTCGAAGGTGGTTCTACTGTATCCGGAGCTGACCAAGCCTTTCGAGCCACCACTGCCATAAATGGATCGAAAGGCGGAGAAACCC
The DNA here is from genome assembly GCF_019279795.1 of Protopterus annectens. Classification (NCBI taxonomy): domain Eukaryota; kingdom Metazoa; phylum Chordata; order Ceratodontiformes; family Protopteridae; genus Protopterus; species Protopterus annectens. The sequence continues at coordinate 416,113,131 of NC_056743.1, read as the reverse complement.
AGGAGGTGGAAGGTCGGGAACCGAAAGCATCCAGAAATACAGACTCATCCTCAGTAGAGGCTAGGGGATTCCAGTTCCCCCTCTGCCTAAGCATTTCCAGGATGTCCTAGAAGGAAACATCTTCAGAGGGGGGATCTCGGGGACCCTTCCGAATCATCTAAGTTTGTATCAGAAGTGACAGACTCAGGGGAGTCAATGTGCTTCCTCTTACAATTCTTCTTCTGAGGGGGCTCCTCTGAGTGATCAGGAGAGGCCTCGAAAGAGGAGGAAACACCCAATGGGGTGTCCTGGAGCATCAGTTCCCTACGCTTGGGGTCTGGAGGAGGAGCAGAGGTTGGCACAGGCACTACGGGGGACGGAGCTGGTGGGGCTGAAAGTGGAGCTGACTCAGAGAACAGCACACTCCGCATGACCTCAAAAGCATCTCTGCCAAGAGGCAGAGAAAGTTCCGGTTCTGAAGAAATAGGAATCTTTCTCCGCACCGAGGGGGACGGCTCTGAGGCCGATGTTGGAGCCGAGCTCACCTGCGCCAATGCTCCAAGAGGGAAAACGGGGTCGAACAAGGGTCCGATGTCACTCGCCCCCTCAGAGCCGACGAGGGAGCCATGGCACCCAGATCCCTTGATGGAAGGTACCACCGAGGAAATCGGAGCCGATGTCGGAACCGAAGGAGACAGAGTTACTGGAGCCGATGGTTCCACTACTTGAACCCCAACGAACTCCGGCTCAGAACTCATTGGAGTCGGAGGAGGAACATCGAGAGAAGTGGACGGAGCCGATACTTGTTGAGGAGGGCTGGACAACAATTTAGCTAATGCCTGCGACTTTAGCAAAATACTGGCTACTCTCTCCACATCATGATCCGACAGCCTAGAGGATCGAGAGGAGTGAGAGGATTGGTGGCTACGCTTGCTTTGAAGTAAAGGAGACCGAGGAGCCGAATGCACCGACTCTAAGGAAGGGGACCTCAGCCTATTGTGGCTCCACGGTGGCTCCGAAGCCTCTGATGGAGCCGAAGGGGAGGTTGTCTTGTCGATGCCAGCCGGAACCGATGTTAAAGGAAAATCCTGTACTGAAGTCGGCTCCGAAAGTGGAGCTGACGGCTTAGTGGATTTAGGGGATTTCACTGGCTGTGAACTCTTGGCCGGTGAATCCTAGGGTTTTACCAGACCCCTAAGAATCAACTTATTCTTCCGCTCCTGCAGGACTCTTGGACTAAAGGCATGGCAAACAGAACAACAGTCCTGCAGGTGCACAGCGCCTAAACAATAGACGCAAGAAGTGTGCCCATCTGTCAGAGACATTTTCTGACAGCATGAGTCACACTTCTTAAACCCAGAAACCTTAGCTTCCTTGGACATGCTGTACTGGAAAAAAGGAAACTAACCAATTTAACACAGACAATAAGAAGAAAAATACTCAGTTAAACACAAAAAAAGCACACTAGTACTATCTAAGAAGGATATAGAAAAAGTTTTTTTTTTTTAAAGTAATAGGATAGCCTCTAATTTAAATGGCTAACCTAGAAGAAAAACAATAGGAAAGCCACTAAGTTAAATGGCTAACCGGGGGAGGGGTGGAGAGAACTCTGTAATTTAAACGAGTTCTTCCAAAAAAAAGGGACACTATATAAAAAAAAGTTAACTACAACAGTAACAACACTATCGCTAAAATAAAACAGAAAGATACTAGAAAAGTTAAATTCTAGAGAGAATTTACATAAAAAGTTAAATATACAAGCCTGAGCCAGAAAAACGACACCCTCACAGCTGAAGCGGCAAACGAGATCTGGGTAGCTATTGCTAGGCATTATGGGATAAGGGGTAGCCTCGAGCTAGTAAACAGCTCTCAAGCTATTGAAGCTGGCCGAGTCGGAGCCGTGGATCGGCTCCGATCCCAACCAGCAAGAACGAAGGCGAGATAGACAACTTAACATCAAGTGTTAACATGGGTCCTGAGAGGGGACATGTTCAGCTCTCTACATTTATACTGCTGTAGGTATTTTGATGTCAACATTTTCAAGTTTCAACATGTTGGTATTTCAACATTCTTCATTCAGTTTTATGGCTTTCAGTTATCCATCCTCACTAAATTGCCAAACACACACAAAACTGATGCAAAGTGCCTGTATTGGAATCGGGATGAAAGGAGATAGGGTGGAGACTAACAGCCAGATACAAAAATGTAAATAAATACAGCATGGGAAAGGAAGACAACATGACAAAAGCGTTCATAGTTCAAAAAAGGCAAATGGAAAAGTGCATGTATTAAACTGCCTGGCAAATCTAATAATACATACATTCTCCTCCACATGTTCAAATACTTTCAAACATTCCTCTGTTCATAACTTTACTCACATTTACCAAATTAAAGCCAGCACATTTAGTTAAATAATTTCAATAACTTCCTTAAATAACTATAGCATATTACATCCTATCCATCCTTAGCCATCTATATACTAAAAAGGCAGGTTAAGATGAAGGTTTAGCAGCATTATAGGAATTAATAAGGACAAACAGGACAGCATGTTTCAGAAATGGACTACAAGGAAAAAGAAACAAGAAGAAGACAGAAAGAGAACGGCTCACCAGAATCAGAAAGTGCATTTTTACAAAAGAATTGGGGATGCATGAACCTATTTTCCAATTGAGTCAGGCACCATAGGTAGTTGTGGAATGCAAAGAAAAAGCTACGATGAAGGGGAAGACAAGGAAAATTGATCATAAAGAGTAAATTTGCAGCATATCAAACTAGCTGGCATAAATGTCAGACTCTTACGTGATTGTTTATCTAATGATTTCAATGTTTTTATGCTGATATGCTCAATGCATCCTTTCATTACAGCGCTGTACAAGTGAGCCTACACAGTCATATACTTTGAAGTAATGGTGGGAATGGAAAAAGTAGGATTAAGCTACAGTAACTGAGCAGCCCATCATTACGTCTATTGGTCAGTGATACCTCTGCCATCTTTGTACTGCATGTTTGCTTATAAGGAGGACTGCCAATTGGAGCGGAGAATATGGAGAGAAACTTGTCTAAATACAGTTTAGTGCCAGAAGGACTCTTTATAACACCACAAAGACACAAACACATAAAACTGCAGCTACAAAAGAAGTGACATACGCTACCATGGTTTTCAGTGAGTCATCTCTGAAAATGACAAAGACAGGATGCTTCAACTGCTTAAGTTTATGCATTAATCCAAAGAGTTGGCAGAAAACCTGCTAAAGACAAGAAGCCTTAATTCAGAATAGCAGAACTGCAGTAAGCATTTTCATCACTCATTAATGTCGACACTAAGTGTACACCATTCTGAGGGAACAGACAGCACAAGTTTAACTCATAACCTCTTCCTCCTAATTTTAGTTTTTCCCATTGATTTTCTTGCAGTCTTAATTTTTTTTCAAACATCTTTATTAAATTTACACATATGACAAAGGCAATCTTACATTTATATAAATGAAAAACATACAAAATGATATCACTTTAGTTGCAAACAGTTTACATCACAGACACCACTGAAACAACTGTAGTTGTAAATATTATACATCACTTATAAACCATCAAGTCATTGTCAGTTAAGCATTATATAGCTCATTCAAATCCTGCCTCTTAAACCTCATTCCTGCTCTGCATATATTGTTCCCATAATTCCCATTTTTTTCCTATGTAGTTTGGTCCTTCCCTTTTCTAAAGATCCCAAATTCCAGTTGTTTTATCTGTTACTATATTCACAACTTCTAGTACAGTTGGGTTAGACTTTGATTTTCATTTTCAAGTAATTGTTTTTTTGGCAGCCACCATAATTAGACTCAACAAGGCTTTACTATGCCTAGGCAATTCCAATTCTGTAGCATAACTCAAAAAATCATCTCCCCAGTCAGTACAATCTGCTCACCCAGCATCTCCAACAGAGTGGTCTGCAGAGAATCCCAAAAGTCTGCCAGCTCATCACACTTCCAAAAAAAATGTCGCCAGCTACCTCTTTCTTGCCCATCACAACTCCAACATTTGCTATCCACCTGAGGAAAAATTCTTTGGAGTCTACTTGAGGTAAAACAATACCTGTGTAAACACTTCCAGGCAAATAAACTAAATCTTCTAGACTTTGTTGCATATTTGGGAGATATTTGCAGTCTTAAATATTGAGGGGATTCATAAAGGTTACCACAAAGTGTAGACTACATATGCACTTAGTGTAATCTTTCTGAGTGACTAGAAAGTACAAAAATGTGGTAGAGATGTTTTTGAATACAGATCATGTTCACTTGAACTGCATTACAATGGAAATAAAATTAATGAATGTTTAAAAACACAAAATAATTAATGTTTGAAATATCTTCACTTTAACAAACTTTAAAATTCTTCACATCATTGATATATGGATTTTCACAGGAACATTTTGTTCTTTCCAATCTAAGACATCATTGATATTACCTTTTAAATTATGAGAAACATAATCGTGCACTGCAAACTTGAGTTTTGGGAAATATTACAACTTTTTGGATGCCTACTTAAGCATTATTTTAATTTCCATTGTTAATAGCATGAATATATTTATAAGTAACTATCTTATTTTGTATGCAATGCACAAATGTTACTTCAGCTTTGTTTAGCAACCAATTTACAATGCTATTGTTTAGTGCACGCCACAACTGTGGCTGAAATGGGTTCCTTATGGATCCTCACACTGCCCTGGTTAACAAACTACTAAATAAGTAAACATAAAATACATTGTTACAGTTTGTGTGTTGTCCTGTCTGTCTAAAAAACAGAACATGAAGAAGCACGGCAGACAGCAAAGGCAACATTTTGGGATAAACAGTTAAAACAACTTGCCACCAAATATTCTGTATCCTTATTCACACAATAATCAAAACCACAGTTGATATGTTGACATTGTTGACAGTTACCAAAGGAAAATACTTTCTGTTCATCAGACAATTTTTTTCTGAAAATTCTGTTTCAAGTGTTTTAACATTTGAATACAACCAATATAAAATGCCCACCTTTTCTAAGACAGTGGGCCCCCTCCTGCAAACAAATCATCAAATTATCTCTAACTATAGACTGAAAACATCTGAATCTACTAAATGTATAAGTATTAAGGATATATTTCTGTCTTCTGAAAAGTGGAGGAAAACCTACCCCTTTTACTGTATGGCTACAAATCATAAAGTTATACAAACAGCTTCTCATTTTTGTTTACTTGCTATATGTTATCTTGGATTGTCCCACTTGTTCAACCCTTTTCAAAAACACCTGTATAGCTGGTTTTCTTTTTCATATTTTTATGATCCAGTCAACAGAATTTATAGTATTAAATTCTTTTACACTATATTAAAATTAGCTATCCCACTTTGTGAAGTTTACAAAGCATTGGAATGAACACAATTATTTATTTTTATTCTAATTTTATACAAGCAGGGTGGATGTTTTAAGTACAAAAATTAATACAAATATTAAGGAGCCATGAATATCCCGTTTCACAGTATACATCCTTGGTGCTTAAAAACATTACATTGTAAAGGGACAAGCTATCAGAGTATGAATAATAGAGGATATTATTATATATGAATGTGAAATGTGTGAACTGTGCAGCCTACATGTTTTTCTATGTATATAGGCAAGACAACACACAAACTAGAGTGAAGTACTTATGAACACATTCCTGCTATTAAAAACTGGAAATGAACATTCTGCTTTGAGGTTCTGTTATTCTCAATAAAGTTTTTTTGACTTTAGCAGTTTTCTGCCATCTACTTGGATTTATATAAATTATTGTGTTCATGGACTTCTGCTATTCCCAAGGCATTACAGTTGTTTATTGGATTATATGTTTACACACATTGCTTGACAGTAGTTATATACGCTTAATTTACTTTCATGAAACAAACATGAAACATTAATTTCATGAGCAAAATTAGAGTTAGTAACCCATCATATTTTGCATTTTTATACTTGTGTAGTAGAAAACTTTAAGGCATGACCTGGAGAGTGACAAAGGAAGAAAGTCAGTGAGATCTGTTATTAGAATATCTTATTATGCCTTTATTTACTCTAGCCACTTCAAATCCTGTTCCAACAATAAACCTCTGATGTGTGTTCCATCTCTATTTATTTGTGTACTCGTGTGTGTATCTCACACAACTGCACTCTTGAAGAGCCACATTCATAATATGTGTGTGCATACAGGTAACGCTAGACATCAACACATTCTAGAATACTGTTCTTGGTATCAATGTACTCCTATGTTGAATTGTATATATTTCTGTATGTCTCTATTCACATTGTATATATTATTCATTTTTTTCTTTGTGCATAAATGTACACAAAGGCTGAGCCTAAAAATAGTCCATTGTGATCAGTGCTCTATCTTGGATAATAAATTCATAAATAAATAAAATGCAGAAATATATCAAATGGTACAGACAAAACATCGAGCAGGTGTTGAATATCCTTACAACTATAATCACCTCACTTAAATCTTCTCTTCCCTCTCTTTTCCTTCATTATCCCCCCTTCACTTTCCTTACCACTTCTTCCTTTCCCATAAATATTCTACCTATTTCTAACTTCCTGTGTATCACAATGATAATCAACTACTGCTCCCCATACGCCTCCGAATTCCTGCCCCTGTAATGGCGTACTAATTTCCATTCTCTCTTAAACCTTTCTCTCTTATCTCCCGCACACTGTTGCTTGTCAAACTTACTTCTATGCATCTAATGCTACACCGTCAATAACATTTCTTTGTTCTTACTAACCTCCTAAACACTCACGCCTAATTTGTTTGCCTCTCTTGCGGAGTTCTTTTACTTGCACTACTGTGCATTTGTTTACATTTTTGTATATACTTCTTATTGTGCTTATTTTACCTCACTTGCAAAATCTGTACTGTGAATTTTTTTTTTACTTGCAAAATCTGAACTGTGGATTTTTGTATTACTTGTATAATTTGTACTGTGGAACTTTTCTCTCTAGGCCTCCGCTGGAAAAGGGCACAAGCTCAGATGGACTAAACTGGTCAACAAATGTCAAATAAATAAATAAATAATAAACATGATAAATAATATTCTATCATGCAACAGTATTAATGTTTAAATGCGGTGTGGGATGCTTCAAAAGTAAACTGCTTTTGTTTATTATATGCCATTTGTAAAATATAAAATACTCAGAATTTTAAACTAAGGCTGACTTTGTTTCTTTTAGGTGACATTCTCATTTGAAGCTGGAAGAAGATGTGCTTCTGGAGAAGGAAACTTTGAGTTTGAAACCAAGCAAGGCAATGATATCTTTCAAGCCATTGAAGAAGCCATCAACGTGCACAAAATGACAACAAATGAAATGCCAGCAGCTCAGAGGGAGATACCTGCAATCATAAACCAGGAAGTGTATGAGGATGCAGGCTTAGACGAAACAGGCCACAGAATGCAAAGGTTCAAAAATGACCTAGCAAACAAAAGTGTGCATTCCACAGGGACTAGATGCTTATCCCTGGAGTCAGGACAGGAGGCTAAATCTGCCTCTCTCAAATCCAGGCCTGTGAAACCTTTAAATAGCTGCCCACTGCCTTCTGCCAAAGGTGTCCTTCCTTCTGAGCCAATGAGTGACTTCCTTCAACCACCTCCTATGCAGAGCCTTTACTCAGAAGCCTCTACTGCGAACATGCAACTAGAGCCGAACAGTAACAAGAAAGTAAGAGAAAAAAGTAAAAAAAATCAAGGATCTCCAAGAGAAACGCAAATAGAATCTGACTATGCAGTTCCTTTCGACACCATTGCCAAGTCTCTAATGGCTAACTTTCCATTTAATATGCCTGAATCATCACATGCTAAAGATGAAGACCTTTTTTCACCTCCTCCAGCAGTGTGTGAGAGTCAAGACCCACTTTATGACTCCATTGACGAAATGAATCTTAAAGATAGAGGTCATTCTTCCAGGCCAGTTTTTACCAAATCATACCATATTTATGATGAACCTGAGGGTTGTGCTGGTGTTTCTGTTTATGATGAGCCTGAGGAGGTTAAAGGCCATGCATGGAAGTTACAGGCCACAGAACAGGATCCACCAGGTCATGAATATCCTTATAACCCACATGTGGATGACTATGCTGTGCCAAGAAAGGCCGTATCTGCTGCTCAGCTGAATTACTACACTGAGGACACACAACATGAAGATCAGCAGGAGGATGAGGACATTGAAGAATGCGAGTATGATAATGTCATATTAAAATTTGCAGACAGAAGGACTGAATAGCACATGCATGGACAACATATCCACCCAGCATTCAGATCAAATGTCAAGAGTTTAAAAGGACGACTAACATCAAAAGCTAGGGGCATATCTTGCAAAGTATAGAGAACAAATTATTACATACATCTTACAAACCCCCCTTATATTAGTAACATAACAGAATATATAAAACAGGATGGAAAATATATTGGCTAAAAAGACATACCTATGTGAGGGAAAGAAAGATAAAGTACATTAGACTTGATTTGTACATCAAAAAAGAAATAATGTCTAAAGGCAACCTGTAAAACAAATCACAATGACTGGTTTTATATCATTAATGCGGGCACACAAGGACACAGCAGAAGAGCTAGGAATCTCTTTTTGAGATGTTGCATACTGTTGGAGAGAATCACATAGAAATTATTTAGTTCTGCAGCATACGTTCTTACGGAACTCCAGCCAGTGGCAGTTGGAACAATCTGAGACAGTGTTACATTGGATCTATCATTTTCTATATGTTAAGAACCCATCAGTTTCCTGAATACATAATTCACTGTCTTTATGAGCCAGTAGCAAAGCTACCAAGGTAGAGTCTTATAGGGATTGCTATCCATCACATTATCTGGGAATGTGCACAACTTAAACTCTGTCCCCCTCTATGAGGCTAGGAATGTGTGTCATGTTCTCTCTGCCCCAGAAGTTGGAAGTATGCATAAATTTTATAGCTATCCCTGATATTGGGAATGCACATGATGTTATTCCTGTCCCAGAAGCTGGGAATATGCACCATGCTATCTCTGTCCTTGATTCTGTAAATGTATTCCATGTTTTTTTTTTTGCCCACAAGCTTGGGAATGTGCATAACGTTATCTTAGTCATGGGAGCTGGGACCATGCACAATATTACAGGAAACATACTCTGTGCAGAATTTCTAGAGCGGTGTTCATAAGGTGTTTTTTGTTTTGTTTTGTTCTGTTTCTAAGAAAGAGTGGATGAAGGGGAAAATGATCCTGCCTAGGTGCGAGGGGCAACGCTTCCTACAGAAAATGCCCATAAGAATGTCATTTTTAACTGCATTCAATCATTTAATCTCAGGATTCCTCATTCAGTTCCCTTCTTCCTTTTTTGTGAGTGATGGATATGGTGGCAGTACATGAAGTAGGACAAATCACATTACCTTTTCCCAAGCATAGATTCTAGCCCATCCTATGGGATCTGTAAACATTCCCAGACCACATGACTGGTATCATTCCTCCCAGCATGTCCAGTATGTAGCCCATAGATCGTTGCAGTGGAACATAGAACAGCAGCAGCCAGCTAGGGGACATTCCTATAGGAACCACCTAATTAGGTTTTCCTCAGTATTCTGCAGCAGCAGCAGCTATAGTCTTAGTGCAGAGAAGTCATTTCCACCTCTTGTACCAATGATATAATTTTTTCATTCATTACTGATAGCTCATGACCACAGCTGAGGATGAAAACACAGGCTGTTAAGTAAAATGAAACCTTTGTCTGAAGAGTTAGCTCCTGTTTTGCCATCACAGAGTAGTTTATTAAACATAAGACTGTGGTCACTGTCCCAATTCTCTTGTGAGTCTCATGCTCCTCTAGTCAAGATTAACAAGCAAAGACCTGTCGTACTTAAACTCCTCCACTGAGAACAGATGCCCTGTCCCATCTGAACAGAGAGCTCTACTTTTTTGTAAGACAGTACTATAGCATAAAACATTGAGATGCTAATTGTTATCCCAGCTACTTCAAAATGTACAGTAAATCACTCAAGTGCATGGTGGAGGACACAGTCAGATGACACCAAAAGCACACCGTTCCTAAACCGGGCACCCTCACAAATTGTACTCTCTCTTTATAGTCTGTCATTAAACGTCATAACAGGAGTGGTGAGAAGATGCAATTTCGGTGGTGTCCAAAAAAATGACATTTAGTAATTTCAGTTTAATGTCAATTAAATGGGACTCAACTGTTACTGTTTTCATACAGGGACCAGATGATTCATGGCAAAATAAATGTACCACTTCATCTGTCAAATCTCTCCCAAGGGACCTGCCAACTCATGTGACTGTAAGCCTTCTCCAAGCCCAACAACAGCTGTGACATGGATTGGATGAATCTTTCAAATACTCATACTGCTGTACAAGGCTACCCAGTGATTCCACTCTTCTATGGCCTTGATGGATTTTTGTGTTGCTCCTCCTGAAGCCAAGCTTTTCCAGTCAGACTCCCCATGAATTATCATGCAAGAGTGGACAGGCTTATGCACCTCAACAAATGACAGAACTATGTCATCTGCAGCTGTGTGCTCCTGGATGAGTTTCCTTTAATGACCACATCTTGTGTGAGGGGACCATATGAGCTTCACAAAAAGGCCCACATATTTAACCCAAATTGAGAAGACCCTGTCTAGACTAAGGTGATCTGTAGCCACTGCAGCAGCTTTACATGAATGTTGTTTCACTTGATGAGATACTGGTTGCCATGCTACTGATGTAACCTGGCTGGCCTTAGCCTAATATAGCTATATAATCCAAACCAGTAGAAATACGCCCAACAAGTAGAAAAAAGTTCCTGTTACACGAAAAATAAAATAAGCCAAATGTATAATCCAAAACATGCACAGGAACCAAATGGCAGTAACATCCGATAATGAAAGGCACCAAGTAGCTCAATAATCAACAAGAACAGCCACAAAGTAATGAAGTATAGAAACAGTTTAATTCCACGTAATAAGCTACTTGGTGCCTTTCATTATCGGATGTTACTGCCATTTGGTTCCTGTGCATGTTTTGGATTACACATTTAATATAGCTATATGTTTTGGCTCATCACCTGAGAATAAAAACAGTCTAGATTTGCAACATGTGCCAGACCCCCATGTAACGTCTACTGCTGAGATTGGAATTATGTACCAGGTTCCAGAGATAAAGAATGTAAATCATGTTATCTGTCTTCTTGGGTTACGGAATGTGCACCATGCTATCTATCATCTTAAAGTAGGAAATGTGTACCATACTTACTCTTTCTTTTTTGGAGGTCTGGTGTGTGTATGTATATATATATATATATATATATATATATATATATATATATATATATATATATATATACTGTCCTGCCTCTGCCTTAGAAGTATGGAACATGTATCCTATTGCCTCTATTTTAGAAATAGGAAATATATACTCTGCTGCCAATATTCCTGAAGTAAGAAATATGTACCTTATTGTTTCTGTACCTGCAATAGGGAATGTACACCATGTTGTCTCTGGTATGGGATATGAACCATGCTGCCTCTATTTTACAGATAGGGGAACATGAACTAAGCTGCCTCTATTCCTGAGGTCGGGAATGTGTCACATACTGCCTCCGTACCTATGGTACAGAATGAGCACCATGCTACCCCTGTCCCTATACAAGGAATGTATAATATGGTACCCTATTCCAAAGCTATGGCATAAGAACTATACTACCTCTATTTCGGCAGTACATAATGGGTAGTAAACTGTTGGAATGCATATCATGTGATGCTGTATCCATCACATATGGGATGTGTATCACACTGCTTCTTAGATGGGTCATGTGCACTGTCACCTTTCTTCAAAATAAAGATGGGAATTTTCACCATGTTGTCTTCCTAAGGATAAAAAATGCACCTTATTAATCTGTGCCTGGATCTGGTAATGCTTATTACACTGCATGCATCTGTGACAACATGAATGCACATAAATCTCCTCTCTGATCAGGAAACGGATATATCATGCCACGTCTATCCATTACGTTAGGAATATGCACCTTGCTAAAGCTACCAACAGCCTTCAGGATGGGAATGTACACTGCTTTCACTAACCCCGCACCTGTGCATGTATAGCTTGTGATTTTTTTTATTTTTCTCCTGTGGGTGGGAATGTGCAGCACATTAAATTTGTTTCAGAGGATGGGAACCTACAGAGTACTCTGTTCCCACATGTGTGCAGTATTTCCTCTTGACGCCTGAGGATGTGTCTGCATGTTGTTGCTTCCTCTCTCGCTGTGCATACACATTGTCTATGTTGCTGCCATAGTTAAGTCTACGATTGTGCACTATACTGTATCTGTCATAGAGGGTACAAATATGAAACATGCTGTGCTTTTTCAAATCTTTGGAATGTGCAACATGCTGCCTCCTGACATTCGAAATATAAATCATCCTGCATCGTCCCCTAGGGCTGGAAATGTTCACCAAGCTGTCTCCTCCTTTAGACTGCAGATGTGAGCTTTACTGCCTGTTGACAATACACAATGTTACCTCTGTCTCTACAGTGGTGCCCATTCGAATTTTTGACTCATTAAATTTACTACAGAATTTCAGAAAAAAAATTAGATCCTCAGAACATAACAGTGAAGTGCAAAATTCACTTTTACACCTAAAACACAATTTTTGGGGTTGTACTCTCACAATCTTGCTACTTATAGATACTAACTCCAAAATCTCTGTACCGTGAACAAGACGGAATCCTCTCAGACACTGCAATTTGGAAAGTAGTACAAATTTCCCTGTAAGCACATTTACATTCTTGCTTTTCTGAGGACTGCACACCTTCCTTGTGCACACAATGAAGCTGCGTTACGATATCATACTGCCACTGTTGCTGAAGCTGGTAATGAACAGCATAACATCTCTTTCCCTAAGGCAATGTTCACTGTGTTGCATGTGCACCAAGCTACCTATGCCTCTGAATCTAGGAATAAACACTTTGTTGCCTCTCTTACTGAGGCTCAGAAATGTTCATTCAGCATATTGTTTCAATTACTGAGAAGGAGAATCTGCACAGTACTGTCTTTGTTCCTGTGGTTTGAAATGAGCACAGTCCTGTCTTTGTCATATGGGTTTGGAGTGTGCATTATGCTATTCGTTCTTTAAGTTTTAGAATGCTAACTCGGTATCTAAAAATGTCCACCAAGCTGCCCCTGTCACTGATGTTATGATCTGAACATGCAGTATCCCTGAGGGGGGAAATGTATACAGCATTACCTGCTGATTATGAAAATGAGCAGCAGGCTGTTTTCTTAAGGCTGAGGCTATATTCTATGCTATCTAGGAAGCAGCAAATCTGTTCCGTACTGATTCTACTCCTGAAATTGTGAATATGTCCCATGTTGCATCTGTCTCCAATATAGGGAATATATTATATGTTGCATCTGTCCGTAAGGGTGGGAATATGTACCATGCTGTCTCTGTGACTGAGGTTAAGAATATGTCCATTGCTGCATCCGTCCCTGATACTGAAAATATGCCTCATGCTGCATTTGGCATTAAACCTGAGACTATATCCCTTACTGCGCCTTTCCCTGACATTGAGAATACATCTGATACTTCATCTTTTCTTACTGGGAATACGTCCATTGTAGCATTTCTCCCTATGGTTGTGAATATACCCCATGCTGCATCCGTCCCTGATACTGGGAATATGTCTCATGCTGCATTTGGCATTAAACTTGAGACTATATCCCTTACTGCGCCTTTCCCTGACATTGGGAATACATCTGATACTTCATCTTTTCTTACTGGGAATACGTCCATTGTAGCATTTCTCCCTATGGTTGTGAATATACCCCATGCTGCATCTGTCCATGAAGTTGGGCATATGTTCCATTCTACATTTGACTATTACTGTTTGGAATATGCTCCAAGTGGGTTTACTGTAAATAATCATTGCGTAATGGACGTGAAGTTATCTGGTCACAAAATATATGAAATCTTGAGAAGCCCCAGCTCAAAACAGTGACAATCCAAAGGTCACAAAAGGATTTTTTTATTGTAAAGGGATAGGCCTCCTGTACCCACCTTTGGCTTTAGTGCAACCACCCCATATTTCAGATTATATGCAACTCCAAGTCTGCACAAACGTGGAGAAGAGACAGCAAGTGATAAAAATGCAACACTCATATTCTCACTCTTCTGGAAGTTTAACAGCAACTAAAATAATCCATTGACCTTTCAGTCACAATATCCTGAAAGTCAGTCAAGTGGATAACAACAATCAGTAGTAGGTTTCTGTTCCATAAAGCATTTGTCGATGTGGTAGGAAATATTTCTCATTCTACATCTGTTTCCTAGGTTGGGAATATGTCCCCTGTTGCATCTATCCAGGTGATTGGTATTATGTCTCATGTTGCATATGTTCCTGTGGTTGGAAGTGTGTCCCCATGCTGCATCTCCCCCTGAAGAAGTCTGTGCACCAAGTGGTTTCTAGCATGAAGAATATGAATGTGTTCCATGTTGCCATATTCTTAAAGCAAGGAATGTGTCCCATGCTGTATTTCTATCTAAGGTTAAGAATATGCCCCAAACTGTCTCCTTCCCTAAGGAAAGGAATACGTCCCATGCTGCCTTTGTTCCTAAGGTTGGAAGCATATCCCATGTTGTCTGTTTCACTGTGGCTGAAACTCTGCACCATGTTATCTCTGTCACACAGGCTCTGAATAAGTCCTGTGCTCTGTCTCTTCCACAGAGTTAGGACAGCATGCTGCACTGTTTGTATTTCTAATCAGCTTGCTGCTATTCTTAATGTTATTCCCAAGGTGAAGAGAATGAATAGTGCTTTCCCTTTCTCAAAAGCTGGCTTAATGCTCCATGCATTCCATGTTACATCCTTCCCACAATTTCTAGCATTTACTCCAAGATGCCTCTGTCCATAATGTTGGGAGTCATGTGCCATGATGCCTCTGTTTACAATACTGAGAGTGTGTGTCGGAATGCCTCTGTCCATAATGCTGTGAGTGTCTGCCATAATGCCTCTGCCCATAATGCCAGAAGTGTGCAGCATGATACCTCTGCCTGTAATGCTGGGAGTGTGCACTACAATGCTTATGTCTGCAATGATGGGAGGGTGCACCATGGTGCTTCTGCTCATAATGCTGGGAGTGTGCACCACAATGTCACTATCTGTAATGCTAGAAGTGTGCACCAGAATGTCTCTGTCCATAATGCTGGGATTCTGCACCACAATGCCTTTATCTGTAAAGCTGGGAGTGTGCATCACAATGTTTCTGTCTCTAATGATGGGAATGTGCACCAGTATGTCTCTGTCCATTATGATGCGAGAGTACAGCAGAAGGCCTCTGTCCGTAATGATGGTAATGCGCACCACAATGCCTCTGTCCGTAATGCTAGAAGCATTCACCATAATGTCTCTGCCCATAATGATGTGTGTGTGTGCTACAATGCATCTGCCTCTAATGCCGGGAATATGTTCTACACTGCATCTGACCATAATGGTGGGACTGTGCACAATGATGTCTCTGTCTGTAATGATGGGAGTGTGCACCACAACGTAATGATGGGAGTGTGCACCACGTGTGCACCACTATGTCTCTGTCCATAATGCTGGGAGTCTACACTATTAAGGAGGGGAATGTGCACCACGGCACAGCTTTCCATAAAACTGGTAATGCATGTTTTGCTGTCTTGGTCTGTGGTGCTGGCTTTTCAAAACCAGCTAAAGCTGCAGGATACTAAAAGCCATATGCATTGTATTATTTGTCCTGCAGCACTCCTAGGAGCACTGATGAGGGTGCTAACCATAAATATGTTCAGTAACATTTGTTGTTATCTTTCAGCTTTTCCCGGTTAGGGGTCGCCACAGCGGAACTCCTGTCTGCTAATGATTGGCAGTGGATTTTGACGAATGCCGAGGTGCCAGCTCGACGTTCAACCTTCAACGAAGACACGCCCATTTATGCATGTCTTACGAACGCACACCCAACCACAAGGAGGACATGTAGACTCCACACAGAAGGCACTCCCCGCACTCCAGCCGAGAATCAAACGGGAGAACCTCTTGCTGTGAGGCAACAATGCTACCGCTGCACCACCAATATGTTCAGTAACATAAAAGCAGCTAATGATAGAAACAGCCTCCCACTATCAAATAAAAAACAAAACTTTGGATATATACATGCTGAGCTCTCATACCATGCCCAGTTGCAGTAATAGAGCGGCTCAAACAGCAGAAGATAAATATACACCAAATACCAATGGGTAGTAATAAATAAACAACAATTTAATAAAGGTGATAAAAAACAAATCAGGTAACCACCAAAGCTGAAAGCATACAAATTGTTTATTCCACAGACAAAACAGGATAAGTGCTTTCACACCGAATGTGCTTCATCAGATCCACTGCTTAACTAAAAACAAGTCAATTATATTATAAGATCAATTAAATATACCCAATAAAAACATGATGACAATCACTGATGCAAATAGCATTTCTTAAGGAGAGGTTTTAAAGACACACTGGCATTAATGCCTGGAGGATTGTCAGCCTGCAGTCTGGTAATCCATTTAATCTCTGCTAACTCTACTATATTATTATAATCACCTCTTCTACCACTCTCTTGAACTAACTGCAACACCATAAATTCAGAATTATGGTCATGTTGCATAGAAACATGTTTTGCTAATGCATTCAACAGGTTCTTCCTCTTAATATCACCCAAATGTTGTAACACCCTCTCTTTCAGCATTCTTATTGTTTTACCAACATAGAATGTGGTGCACATAGTGCACTTCGCCAACTATACTAGTCCCTTAGATCTACAGTCTGCATAGAACCTATGATTAAAAGAGTAATCCATCACAGGATGCTTAAAGGTTACCACCTTCAAAATAAATTTACAAGCTTTGCATGACCTACATGCAAATGTACCTGTCCGGATAGATCTGGGGACACTGGGGCCTGTAGATTTATAACAGAGTTCTTGCTTTAATAACATACTGTTCTTAAAAGTAAAACAAGGTTTATTAACTACAATATCTTTGATCCTAGAATCAGTGAGCAGTACAGGCCAATACTTATGTATAGTGTCACAGATCTGGTGTATATTGTTGCCCTACATTAATGGTAACCTGAGGGTGCTATTAACCATCTCAGAACCTTTACAGCTAGAGAGGGCATTAGTCCTATGAAAAAATGGTTTACCCCTATCAGGACGTAACCTATCCACTGCTCCAGATGTAGCAGCCAACATCACTTGCTTATAACCTCTCTTCAGAAATTCTGAGCTAAGTCTATTACTAGCCTCATGGTATTCATCATTATTAGTGTGTAACCGTGACATCCTCAAACATTGACCCTTGACCACATTTTGATGAGCCCCTAGATGAGCTACTTGATTTTATACAGTATTTGGAGAATAGTAGCTCTTGTTTTAGATTTGCTTTGAATTACTCCTATACTTCCATGGAGTTTTTAGATATTAAGGTCTCTTTAGTGGATGGTGTCATCTCTACATCCTTACACAAGAAATCGTGTAGGAAAAATGCACTGCTACATTACAACAGCATGTACCCTAGACACATTTTTCAAAATGTGGTCAAGGGTCAGTTTTTGAGGATGTCACGGTTACACACTAATTATGATGAATACCATGAGGCTAGTAATATACTTAGCTCAGAATTTCTGAAGAGAGGTTACCTGGTTCGTTTTTTATCAATTTGCTGTTCTACTGGACAACCTTTGGCTGGTTTGGGTAATTGCTTTTTGCATTCTAATTCAATAAAGGTTAACACTTTTGCATTAAGAATGACAATGCTTCATCAGACCAAGCAACAATACAAAAACTTCAATATAAAGCTATAAATCTCCTCCCAGCAATGAAATTAATTAAAATCAATTACCTATGTACATGACTCACAAACATCCCTTACTACTGAACTTCTCAACAAGCTTGTCACACACTGATGGCATCATCATGAGGCCACACACACACACACACACACACACACATATATATATATATATATATATATATATATATATATATATATATATATATATATATATATATATCAATTTCATTGTTGGGAGGAGTTTTATGGCTTTATATTGAAGTTTTTGTAGTATTGTTACTTGGTCTGATGAAGCATTGTCGTTCTTAATGCAAAAGCGCTTACCCTTATTAAATTGTCATTTATTTATTACTACTCGGTATATTGTGTTTATTTAACTTCTGTTGTGTTTGTCACTGTATTTCTGCTTTTTTACAAGTGTATTTCATTCATGGACTCCAGCGGCACTACCTGATGCTTTGTTTTAGTTTTGTGACAGTTGCAGTAATGCTGACTCATGCAAAAACAGGGTTGCACTATGTTTTTTAGTGCATTGTCTTACCTGCCAGCAGGAGACAAAGCAAGCTTAGCTTCAAAAGAGCATTAAGCTCAAATTACAGATGCTCTATTCCTCAGTTAAAATTTAAAAAATATTTTGTTTGTGGACTCCAGCGACACTACCTGACACTTTGTTTTAGTTCTGTGGCAGTTACAGTAATGCTGACTCATGAAAACAACAGGGTTGCACTATGATTCTTAGTGCAGTGTCGTACATGCCAGCAGGAGACACAGCAAGCTTAGCTTCAAAACAGCATTATGCTCAAGTTACAGATGCTCTATTCCTAAGTTAAAATTTTTAAAAAATACATGTACTGAAAAATTAATCTAGAATGGAGGACAGCCAATGGTGTTTCAGTTATGTGATATGACTTCCCACATGACAGTTTTAATATCATTTTTTAAGATTTTCATATAAACCAAGTTTCAATCACATATTTTCTCTTTGCACTTCAAGGTATTGTAATTGATAACCAGCACCATGGGTTACTGTCTTAGGCACATGTTTTCAAATTATCATTACAAGTATAACATTTATCTGTAAGTTAAGAAAAGTCTAAAACTAACATGTTGCTTTCTGCATTTGAGTGATCAAAATAATTTTACTTATGCATTCCTTCTTTAAGTTTTGATTCCCACTCCCACTGTGCATGCCCATTAACAAGACAAGTCCTCCCCTGCAATATATATTCCCCTCAGCATGCAGCTCCCTGAAGGCACCATCTATGTTTGCTATTATCAACGACATACAAGATAGAAAATTGCAAAAAAGAGGACATCTAGTTTTTGATGGGAAACTAATACAACAATCAGAACTAATTAAAACAATGCACACCGATTAATAGCATGCATTGAGCATGTCCATTACGAAGGGCACAGCAAAGGGGCCTTTATTCAAAGAATTACTTCAAGGTGTTCTAGATGCCTTTTACATTACATTTCAAATTTTAATTTTAATATTATACTTAAGGAATAGAGCAACCCAGCTGGCATGGAGGCTATCATCTTTGGATTATTGCTCCGTAGTATGCTTTTTTATTCTTTAATTTAAACCTTACATACCCCTAGTTACTAGAGACACTGGTAACCATAATTCACCCTACAGGGTAAATTTTGCTCTACCTTTTCTGGCATAACCCTCAAAGGAGTAACATGAAGTGTGATACAGGTCTGTGCTTTTGCATATTATGTCCAAAACTGGCAATCTGACCTAAATTCCAATGATGTTTCTGGTGCACTGATCTCCCCGCCTTTGTGAGGGGTCAGGGATGGGATCTATTACCTAGAGAACATGGCCTAGAGAATGTACCAGCACAGCCTGCTTTAAGAACTCCCTTCAATTCTGTTTATTTGATGTTGCTTTCAGTTATGTCTCAGCAGATCAACTTGAATAGTCATCATGACATTTTTTTATCTTTTTGTATGTTTAATTCATTTTACTGGTTTATTGTTAAATATTTGATGATTAGAACTTCAGCACCTTAATAAAAATGAAGATGGACTCAAGCATTTCAGGATGTTGTCATATTTCATAAAATACAAATCAGGATATATTTTATTGAGGTGAGTGGGACTTGAGTTTTTATTATTATCAGCAAAGGCCACTGACATACATAGTAAATACAGTGCTAATTCATACAGTGGTCTACTTTTATGAACAGTTATTATTAACAATAAAATTAAGCAGTTACAAAATTCAATCTTTATTTTTCTTAGCCTATATATGGTGCACAAAGCATTTTGACTGCTCTCCGAAATCAGGAAAAGACAGGCTTTTTAAGTAGTGGCCAGTACTAACCAGCACAGAACAGAGGCATAAGCTAATGCAACTTTAAAAGCTGTTAGAATTTGCTCTGTCACACTAAGTGGAGCACATCAAACTGTCTAAAAGCTTTTAAAGCCATTAGTCTCCCAGAGAGACACTGCTTTTGTTTGCTGTTTACGGGGCAGTGCTACACGTTTTATCACTTTCTAAGAGGCAAAAACAATTTGTTTTTCTACACTTTTCACCTGAAAGTGGTAGTACATGGAGCAGATAAAGCTCCATGCACTACAATGAATTATAATTGGGGCTCTGTAACCAAAACTTCATATCTTTGACCTTGTACTCGTGAACATGGGGAGGCCAATGCTCCTCACCCAATGAAATGTCTTCGCTCATCAGACCTGACCATAAGGCGGTATTACTTGAAATAAAAATTAAATCCAGGGATCCAGCGAAACCAATAGGAACTATTCCAAGGCTATCCTTTCTCTACTAAGCAAGACCTTGGCTGAATTCCAACCACCCCAAAACCCAGTAAACACCATAACATATGCTGAGTTATTTCCAAAGTCTCTGTACAGCCATATTTATGGCTGTGTAGAGCGAGCTGTGCCCATTTGTATTTAGAATAAAACATACCCTAGAATCACAATATCAATCAGTTATATAACAAAAGAAAAAATCTTGGCCAAGTGCAGGAGGAACAAAGCCATACATACTAAAAGCCCTCCAACCAATCTAAATAGGCAGCTGAAAGGATTAAGCAATAATTCAAAGGCTACAGTTGAAGAAAAAAACAGCTTCTCAGGCAAGGGACAACCACAAAGCTTTCTACAACTATGTCTGTAGCCTCAGGGGAAATACACAACACTGCCCAGAACTTATTGTAAATGGCATCACCTACACTGAACCGGAGACTGTAAAAAAGGGAAGAATCTAAGTATGGCAAGGATATACTACACAAAAGCATTTGACAGTATCCCACATTCATGGATAAAACTTTACTTAAAAATGTGTAAGATAACCCTACACTGATCGATTACATTACAGCGACCATGAAACAGTGGCAGACCACTTTGCAGTTAAGCCATGATAAAGGATAAATTATTACTCCAGGGATAAAAATTCAAAGGGGAATATTCCAGGTGGCCCTCTGTTACCACTGCTGTATTGTCATGCTCTTAACCCCTTAAGTTTTCTACTTAACAGATTAGATCATGGCTACAATTTGGCTCCCAAAAAACAACAAACTGCAAGTATTTCTCATCTTCTTTTTTGTACATTTAAAATTGTATAGTTCATCAGATGTGGAACTGAAAGCACAACTGCAAGTGGTAAAAACTTTTTCAGATGATATAAGAATGTCATTTGGTCTTGATAAATGTGCAAAAGCAGCCTTTAAAACAGGAAAGCTGCAGCACCAGGAAAACACCAGTTTGGGGCAGGAATATGATGTAAAAGAACTTGATCAAGAGTGTATAAATATTTGGGAATTGATGAAGGATCAACAATAAAAATGCTAATAAAATTCAGTAAGAAATATTTTAGAAGATTAAAATTAATACTGAAAACAGAGTTGACATCTAGGAACAAAATTCAAGCTATAAACCAATTTGCTCTTCCTGTCCTAACTTACAGTTTTGGAGTGATTAACTGGCCCCAAAAGGTGATGGATATGTTAAGACAGGAAAACAAGAAGGCTGTTTTATGCTCGTCAAATGATTTATAAAAATCACTGCATGCCAACATTATATATTCCCTGTTTTGAATGAGGTATGGGCCTCCTCGAAATTATCGGGGGACTGCATACATATCTATACCCAAAAGTAGTGAAAGTTTTGAAACATAAGGAGAATAAGTCTAAGATGACTTCCCCGCTTAGTTTAGCAAAAGCATATCCATGTCAAGCAAGAATGGAAAGGAAACCAGAAGCAGACAAAAATCAGGCAGAAACTGAATGCGCCAAAAAAAACAAAAGAAAAAATATAAGGTGAAGGATCAGATGAGAAGGCAAGAAGTATGGAAAATGCATAAATGTAGTTGCAAGTATAGAAAACTCTTGGAACAACATCATGTTGATCAGGATCAAATGCAGAAATGGTTAAGGAGAGGTGAATTTAAACCAAAAGACAAAAGGTTAATACTGGCTGCCCCAAATAGCGGACTACATACATGTTGGTTTACAAGGACTACTGAATATGTGGGAGAAACAGACAAATGTAGGTTTTGTGAAACAGAACTTGAAATAGTCGCACTTCATGTTGCTGGTTGTGATATACTAATGGCAGAAGGACAGTATACTGAAAGGCATAATAGTGTGGCAAGACTGCTGCATTGGAGAGTGTGTAAACATTATAATATCAAGGAAGGTGAAAACACTGGAAACATGAACCACAAAGCATCACAGAAAATTATGAAGTTTATATCATATGGTATCATCCATTGCCAACAGTTCAAACAATAGATGCGAGAAAACTAGACATAGTAGTCCATGAAAAGAAGACAAAAGTAGCATTGATCATTGAAACTGCTGCACCCAGTGACTACAGTGTCTTATGTACAGAGGGACACAAAGTCATAAAATAATAGGATTTGCAGAAAGAAATGAGGGCAATGTGGAAGGATACCCAGACAGTTCCAATAGTAGTAGGAGCAACGGGTCTTATAAAAAAGAATTTACAATCGTACCTAGATATGTTACCAATACATGTAACTCCATATGAATTGCAGGAGGAGTCATTACTCGGCACATTGCGGGTGCTGCAAAGAGCACTTCTGGCTGACATCAAAGATTGAAACAATACTAATTTCATAAATTTTAACTGTACTTTGACTTAGGAATGGGGTCCATTTCTGTCATCGCATAAGAAATCCAAAAGACTTGGAGAAATTAAAAAGCAAAAAGCCAGAGACCATTGCCAATCTTTTGGATGACAGGTTCAGCTCAAATTTTCTACCTCGAATCCCCTCCTGGTAGTCTAAAGGAAATACTGCATACCCCAATCCCCCCAACCATTACTAGGGAACAGGTCATCAATGCACTTTTCAAGGCCATGGAGACTGCAACAATGGGCCCCGATAACATCCTAGAATTTGTAATAAATAGCATGAAATAGGATCACTCTGGTCCACTTGAATCACTTGTCAACTGGAGCCTTCGATCAGGTTTTGTGCCCAAAGAATGTAAGATGCGTACAGTCATTCCCCTGCACAAGGGAAGTCCAACCACTGATTTACAGGCCCATAAGTCTTACGAGCCTCATATGTAAGGCCATGGAAAGAATCATTAAGGATATAAGTGAGGACTCCTTTTTGGCATCTATTTCTCTGAAATGGAAACAAATGTTGAAGGTTTATGGCTGGCTAAGTTTGCAGATGACTGCAAGCTGCTGATTATTGTTGACTCCCTGCAGACGTTGACTAACAAATGGTGCCAAAGCCATGGTCTTAAATTCAATGCTAAGAAATGCATAATTGTACTCTTTGAGAAGTGAACAATCCCATCTAATTACCACGCTGATAATACACCCCTAAGAGTCGACCTGATGGTTAGGGATATGGGTACACATGTAGACAGTAGCTTTACCTTCATCCATCACGTGGCCACAGTAGTGAGAAAATCCTTTTATGTTGTGCAACTTATAAGTAAGGGCATGGCGTTTAGGTCCACAGAGAGATCATTATCAGACCAATCATAGATTACAGTGCTCCCTTGGTATGTACCTGGCCAGGCATATGCAGCAACTAGAAAAATGGTACTGCTCTATAATGGTACTGCAACACTGCTTATGATATACAAACTGATTTTGTATATATTGTACATATTAGATTACATCAATAAATGTGAAATTTCTAACATACTCTACAACTTCTGACAATCCTGCTTTACATTCACTTTGTATAAATTATATATCACGCCTCAGTGATGCTTATTGACTTTGTACTGATTTTTGGTTTTACGCTTCTTTTGATTGTATTAATTGTATTAATCATTGCTGTGTTTCATATGTCTGTACATGGAGCTTTTCTTCCCGGGCCTCCACTGAAAAAAGGCTAATTTCCGGCACAAAGGACTCTCCCGGTTAACAAACTGCAAATAAATAAATAAAATAAATAAAAACCTCAGAGGTTCTTTACAAAAAGAATACAAGGTGTAACAAACCTGCCTTATGCAGAGCAACTTAAAACCCTTTCTCTCTACTCAGTCTCTTATAGATTGCTAAGGGATGATCTATGCCTGCCTTACAAGGCATCAGCAAACCCCACACTTATGACTCTCCTACATATTTGTAAGCCAAACAGTACCAGAAATACAAGGTCTAGGGAAATGAGTTTTGTCTGTGGCAAACAGAACATTCCAGAGAGGCAGATATTTGTCCCAGAGACTTCCCCTCCTATGGGATAGGCTTCCCATCCACGTAAAGTTGAATTAGTCTATTACCCAGTTTAAGCATAACCTAGACCAGTGGATGGGAGATGAGGAACAGGAAATTTACAGCAGGCCTGGCACCTATGTCCCTTATGGAGAGAGGCAGCTTATAAATGCCTGGCTCTCAATGTCCTGTTCGAATACAGGACATCATTATTCTTTCGGGACAACTTGGCTAGGCTTAGAAAGCCCCCCCCCCCGGGTTGTTAGCCTAGCAACAATCTTTGAATCTATATTATGTATTCTCGACCTGGATGTTACAATTAACTTCTTCAACTTCATTCCACTCTCAATGTAAATTTCTTGACATGCATGTCTTAAAAAATACATAAGCTGGTTAGGACTGACACCCACTCATAATTCCCTAAGTTCATTTCTTCTGTTGTTTGTAAAATGGCAAGAGTGAAAGGAAGGCAGTCATATGAGAAAGGTATGACACTCCTAACCATGCAAGTGTTTATAGAATGAGATCATGGTGGGAAAGTGGGCATGATGATGCTCTTCAGTGGGAGCCCAAGAAACAGGATTATCCAAATCCTTTTGGTCAAATACTTTAACAAGTCATGGGTTCAGTGTGCAATGGATATCAGTGAAGGTATGTCTCCAGCTTCTATGAGTAATACAACCACTCAGGATAAGCTTATCCTCCCCCCACAAAGCCAGTTCTCTCCATAGGGTCTGCAATCTTCATTGGCAGTTCACCCAGAGAATGACATAATAACTGAATGCCAATGCTGCAAAGTAAATTAATTGAAACAACTTTCAGCAAACTTCACATCAAGGCTTTTTTTTTTTTTTTTTTTGCAGGAGGGCAAGCAACCCCCAACACACACACACACAAACACACACACACACACACACACACACACACACACACACACACACACACACACACACACACACACACACACACACACAATGTTGTTGATGCATTCACAGGATTCCCGTCTACCATAAATCTTCAAGTGCTTATCTTTGCTTGTATCATCAGTGAATGAGCATATCCTGTTGCTATTCCTTCAAATATGAAAGAAACAGACACAATAAAGAGTACTGGGCACAGGAATGACCTATCTTCCCTCTCCTGTTCACACAGCCTATCTTGACCTCGCCAAGGCTTTCAACACCATCCCCCATTCTGGAATTGTAGACAAACTCACTAAACTAGGCATAAATCCATACGTCACAAGATGAGTTGCCAAATGACTCACTGACAGAACCCACATTGTGAGATTCAAAGATGGCCGCCATTCTATAAGCACTGCAGTACTTCAGCTCTCCAAAGACCAGAGAAAAAAATCAACCCTGCGGATGTACATTTGGAGTTAATCCACTAATTGGCAGCAACTATTAAACTACTAGAAGTCAGTGATCTTCTTGAGGAAAAAAAATTTAAAGAAAATACTTGGTGACAACAGGATTGGAACTGATTGTTAGGTTGACTCTGAACAGAGCACCAAACAAAGGACTGAACTACCTCACTTCTGAAACTTTTCCTTGGGAAATATCTTAATCTGCAGCATTGCAAAATTTCAAAAGAAGATAAAAATATGGATACTACAACTACTAAAACTAAACTGTCAGCATTACAGTCTCCAGAGAAGGAATCTATAATTAAGAGACAGAAAACAGTTAAACAGCAAGAGACTGCAAAAACAGGGGCAACAACGAAACCTGATCAACAGGTCACAATGGAAGAAATTAAGTCAGCATTACTACCTATACAGGAAGCTTTAAAAGATCTAACATCCCAAACACAAACATTTAGTGATACATGCAACCGGATTCTTGCAAGAATGGAGAAAGCGGAAACCAGAATAGCAGCAAATGAAGACAATATAACATTGCTCACTAAAAGAACTGAGTCCCATGAGGCCGACATTCAAATGATGCAAAACAAAATTCTGGACTTGGAAGCAAGATCGAGACGTAACAACATAATCATCAGAGGGATCCCAGAATCAATCCAATATAATGATCTGACCACTTCCATTATACAAATATTTGAAACACTGCTTAAGGACTCTGTGGCTGTTCAGCAAATTGTCATAGAAAGAGCATAGAGCATACAGGGACTCCCAAGCTTCAAATACACCCAGACCTGTGTATGTCAAAATATTAAACTTCCAAGATGTGAGTAAAATACTTCTAACCATTAAAAAATCTGGTGGATCTACAATACGGCAAAACTATAAAGTTTCTATAGCACAGGATTTACCAACACAAATAAGGCAGTCTAGACAAATGCTGGCTCCATACTGTAAGTTTCTGATTGATAAAAACATTAGATTCCAAATGAAATATCCTAACAGTTTAATTTTTACTGTTGATGGCATTAAGTACTCTGTAAACACAAAAAAAGAAGCCAGACCTACCTTTTTGAAGCTTTTTAAGGCTTTGCCACCGTCAGAAAACTGAACAGTGTAACTAGGCTTCTTCCAGCATCAGCGTGGATGGGAGACTTCATCTACGAGGATCCGAGGCTTTAGAATCCTTTGTCTGTTCTTGTTTGTTCAACAGGCCTGGAAAATTTCCGTTTTATCTTCTTATCTCGTCTTCCCAGTTGAAACACGAAGATTCCACGATGTTTTATGGCTCTAACGAGCGCTTCTGACCCTCGAGGCAACAGGAAATAAGGTAAAGGAAGCAGGGGGACCGTTTTGAACGTGGTGCAGCTGGGAGGTCTGTTCGCGAATTGGTTCCCCCGTCGCGAGCGCGAAGGAATGAAGAAGAACTGCCTGAACTGATGCAACTGCTGGGAAGAAAGAAGAACTGCTGAGGAACCAAAATTAGAAGTTATGTACCTACCATAACGTTCCATGTTAGTTGTCTTCTTTCGCCTTCTTTCTTGCTGGATGGGTTCGAGAACTCCTTTTACCAGCTCGAGGCAACCCTATATCCCATGATGCAAGGCGGAACTACCTCAGATCTCGTTTGGCAGCTAACTAACCTTGCTAAAGACTATCCTAACAGAATTAGGAACAATGGTTCCTAAAGAAATCCTCCTAACAACGTGCGGAGGAAACAATCTAATAGGAACTCTCAAGATCTGTCCAGGCCAGGGGAAGGAGGAAAGGGGCAGGAGAGAAGACAACTAACATGGAGCGTTATGGTAGGTACATAACTCTAAATGTTAGCA
The DNA here is from genome assembly GCF_019279795.1 of Protopterus annectens. Classification (NCBI taxonomy): domain Eukaryota; kingdom Metazoa; phylum Chordata; order Ceratodontiformes; family Protopteridae; genus Protopterus; species Protopterus annectens. The sequence goes on along the minus strand of NC_056743.1, from coordinate 416,085,395 downwards.
CCTGTATCCCGGTGGCTCAATGGAACAGACTCTTGAGAACTGTGGAACCAAAACTGGCCCTATCTCTAGAGGCCAAGTCCAGCTTGTAATGAGAGACAAAGGTATGAGGTGTGGCCCAAGTAGCTGCTGCACAAATGGTATCAATGGGTAGTCTATCCTGAAAAGCTGCAGAAGTGGATAGACTCCTGGTTGAGTGTGCTTGGCTTAGAAGATAGCTGTTTGCCCCTGAGAGTACACATAGGAAATAGTGGAAGTCAACCATCTGGATAAGGTCACTTTAGATACTGGAAGACCTATCCTGTTTTCTGCATAGGAGACAAATAATTGGTCCGATTTTCTGAATTGTTTAGTCCTATGCAAATAGTACCTGAGCTGACGATGGACATCCAAAAAATGCAGTTTCTGTTCAGCTCTGTCGGAATAGTTTGGGAAAAGACTGGTAGGTCTATAGATTGGTTAATGTTGGTTTGAGATACGACTTTGGGAAGAAAGGAAGGGTTAGTTCTTAATGATACCCTGTCATGCAGAGAGCTTGAATAAACCCTTCTTGCAGAAGTGACAGCCAGTAAAAATATAGTTTTCCAGGTCAATAACTTCAGAGAACATGAAGCGAGGTAGTATCAAGGATGCCAACATTAAGTTTAGATCCCATTGCGGAGGAGGATGCTTTATAGGTGGTTTAAAACTCCTCTCAGAAAGGCCTTGCATAACCTATGAGACATAATATTATTGTCATGCAGGCCAACATGGGTAAACAAGTGAGGCCAAGGGCAGGTGGGGGGAGGGGTTGGGGCTGGTCCTTGCTGGAGAAACCTGAGATTGGTCTGTAGCCGAGCCTGTTCCTTCTGGGCTGTGAAGAATTATATGAGAGGAATCTTTGTCCTTGCAGTCAAGGGCAACATGGACTGCAGAGCACCATGAAGAATCTTGCCTTCATGAAGCGTTCTTCTCAAATTGCTCCTTCTTAATAATCTTCTCCAATTGACCGATCTCTAATGGACGTCTGTAATCTGGACCAAAGCTGGATGAGAAGCCCGCCTGGGCCAGCCTGACCTGCCTGTTCTGCACAGCTTTGGCTCCTTTTCTAGGAGCTTTGAAACCTCCTGTTCTGCCAAATCCCTTTGAAGTGAGTGTAGTGTCTGGAAGGGATTGTAGTCTGGAAGGGAACCTAGAGGGATATTTAACAACTAAGGGATATGTAACGACTGTACCCATCTCTTAGGGATACAGGTACAGCAACTAGGATCCCCACTGCTTCCCCCTTCCCCTGCCTCAAGGGTGAGGTCGGAGGCAACCTGAAAGGGGATGCTGAAGGCTTCTCGGAGGGTTGCCCTGGTTCTGAGGGATGGGCACCCCCCCCCCTCTAGGGCTGCCTCTAGTATTGCTGCCTCTCTCTGCCTCTGGGGCTTGTGCCGACCACGTGGTGGTGTGTAGCTCCTTGGGCTTTACGGAATCATCTTTCCCCCCTTCTGACCCTTGGGGGTTATGGTAGAAGAAAGAAAAAACTAGACTCCAAACGCAGAAAGAGTTTACCGTCCTGCTCACACTGTGTTTTCCTCTTCCCAGTGGGGGGAAGGTTCCATGGATCCCTGGGCCTCGAAGGGAGAGGTTGGCAAGAGGCATCTACAGGCGGCGAAAGAGGGAGGAGCTAGAGGATGGACCGTTGAGAAGAGAGGCTCAGAGCTGCACTGAAGAGGGAGGAGCTGGAAGGCAGACTCTCCCGGGGAGGCCGGAACACACCCGCTCAAAGAAACTCCTGAGCTGGCCCCAAGCCGGGCTCCGAGGCCAATGTAGCTGATGGCGGGTTCCGAAGCCCGAGGAGGAGGAGGCGAGGGGAGGGCAAAGGGGTCGCCCGAGCTTAGCCCCTCAGACCCAGGGAGAGCCCCCGACGACGGATCCCGGAAAGGACGGTCTCAGGAGGAGATGAACCCGAGGAGGGCCGAAGAGGAGAAGGGAAGGACGGAGGTCGGCATCCGAGGCAGTAAGCTGTCGAGGCCAGGCGGCATGTAACTGCGGTGTGGAAGCTAACAGTAGGAGGAAGTTCAAGGATTAGGATATAGCGAGAGTGGAGGAGAGTGGGCTATGGAGATGGCTATGCAGTGCCTGAGACATCAACAGCCTGCTCCTGGGCCCAGTCTAAATCGACTTCAGACAGCCTGGAACCACTCAAAGATGCGGCTCTCAGGCTCCGCTCCGACAAAGAGGAGACCCGGAGGATGGTGGATACTCAGTATAGAGGACCCGGGATCTCTTAGGGTTGAAGCCAGCCATCCGAAGTCCCTTCAGGTTGAGACCGAGCCAGCCGAGCCCGGCTCCGATGAATGATATGCTGTAAGTAGCCCGGAATCGGCAAAGACCAGGCTCAGTCCAGGTGTGGGTCGCCCGGTCCCACGGGTGCCCCACGAACAGCACATGTCCCAGACAGGCGGGCCGATGTAAACTCCCGGCCGGAGCGAACCGGCGGACGCTTGACGGACTGTAGCCCTGAGCCTTGATTGGTTTAGAAGGCCTTCCTGGACCTAATTTAGGAGAACCTAATTCTGGCTTAAGTAAGCCTGGAGGATGGTTTATATTCCTCCTCCTGCAGGACTCTCTGGCTAAAAAATGAGACATAAAACACAGGAGTCCTGCAGGTCAGAGACATTTTCTGACAGCACTGGTCACACTTTGAGACCTTGCCTTCCTTTGACATCCTAGGAGGATGGAAACACAAACAATCCCAACAAACACACAAATTAATCCCTACACAAACACACAGGAAGGAAATAACCAATGGGGAAGTAGGCCTGACTAAAAACTTTAGACTAAAGATTATAAAAAGTTTGAAAACAAGGGAATAGGGTGGGCTGTAACTAACTACAGACTAAACTGACACTAAAAGGAAAAATAAACCCCTAACTACTCTTTTCTTATTTTACAAAGAAAACTTACCTCAGCTGGCAAAGGAGACCTCTGAGGTAGTTCCGCCTTGCATCATGGGATATAGGGTTGCCTCGAGCTGGTAAAAGGAGTTCTCGAGCTAAAGCAAGTGCAGCAGAGGATAACCCATCCAGCAAGAATGAAGGCGAGATTGACAACTTAACATCAAAGCTTTTTTGGACTTATTTAAGGGTAAAATGACTGCAGGATGATCATTGAAGTCAAGTGTGTCAGGTAAAGGCTAAAATGAATGGTTTGACTGTTGTAGTATGAGACTCTATGGCTTAGTGGTTAATTAAGGTAATGCATTCTTTGTTTTTTTTGTTTTTTTTTTTTCTTTTTCATGCTTGCCTTCTATTTTTATTGTGTTTCTGTCTTGTGAATAATTATGTATCTTTTAAATTTTATCATTTTAGAGAAAAAGTATAATCTGTAATTAGATAGTGATGCAAGGACACTGAATTTAATAGAGGTAAAGGATTTGGTGACAAGAATAAAGAATATGTAATAATATGGCTAAAGATGCCTAAGATAATATATCTTCCTTCTATTTTATTCTTTTCTTGTCTGCTCTCTTTTGGCTTTTTTAACTTTTTTTTTCTTCTCTTTGACTACCTACCAGTACAATTAGTAAATGTGCATTATAGTTTATTTTTAACTGCAATGATCTATAAACATTAGCATGGAACGTTGTAGGATTGTTTTGGAGAAAAATAGCTGACTACAATAATTGCATTATTTAAACAAAATGTATAACAACTGTGTGCTTATTATGTGAACTGATAGTTAAAATGTTTTAGAACAAGTAATTATAATGCTAGTATGTTATTGCTGAATATAAAGTCTGATAAAAGTGAATTATTTGAAATGTCAGGTACAATTAGTTTATATGAATATTGGGGAAAATGTACAGAGCTGTAGTTACTTGAGTGCAGTGTTTAGTAGGGAATGTCTGGGTTAGGCTTTGTAGACGTAGATGTAGTTGGTGTAGGTTTTTTGCATGATATTTTATTGTTAATTAGTAGAATTGGTAGATTAGCTACTCGGGGAATTTTAAGCAATGTGAAAAGCCTATGTTCATCCTGGTCCGGAGGAAAAGTGGATAGGCACTGGGTAGGGATGGGATGGCAGTTTTGCTTCCAAAAAATTTACGAAATGCCAACACTTGTTAATCTAAGGTGGAAAAAAAAACTAGATATTGTTATACTTTAATAAATAGCTTTGAATGTGGATAATAGATTCCTGGAATGTTAAAGGACTCCAGAACATGAAAAAAAGAAAGCTGTTTTTGCATCTCTTTTTTAAATCAATAGCAGGTTTTATTCTATTACAAGAAATGCATTTGACTAATGACCAGTGGGAAACAATGAAGGACAAGAAATGGATTAGGAAGATTGTGACGGTGGAAGGGACTACGAATAGTGCTGGGGTGGCAATTATAATCAAGAATCATTTTCAAGGAGAAATTTTGGAAGACAAAATAGATAAAGAAGGCAGATGGTGTTTGGTGGTTCTCAAATCCGACAGTTATGATAAACCTATAGTACTTATATGTGTATATGCCCCTAATGTGAACCAACATCATTTTATAACTTCAATTTACTCCGTTTTACAGTCATATAATAACTGTTACATAGTGATGGGAGGGGACTGGAACTCATACCAAGATTCTAAACTTGATAAGCTGGGGGCTTCTACAGCTTTTAATAAGCAGGCAATGGTAGCATTGAAAGAACTGAGAACTGATTTCAAACTATATGACCCTTTTAAACACACACACATACAAGCAAAGGCAGAGAACTTTACCTTTTACTCTAGCTGCCACAAAATGTGGTCAAGAATTGACTTTTTTCTAACTTCAGAAGTATTAATTTCACTTGACCCTAGGGTTTCTAATCAAGCTAGACAGATCTCTGACCATTCTAAGATAACTTTAACTTTAAATACCAATATTTTGAAAACTAAAAGTCACCGTGGATATAATTGGTCCTTAAACCCATACCTATTGACCAAAGAGGATATATTACAGGAAGTCAAGGAGATACTTAAACAATTATTATATAATATTCCCCGTAATAAATATCCAATAGATATAGAATGGGCCACAACTAAAACTTTGTTAAGAGGATTATTTATTCAGAAAGTCACATATTACAAAAAATTACAAAATAATGAACAACTGGATTTGGAAACCAAAATACAACTACTGGACCAGGAGTTGATGAGGAACTATAATGAACAGACAGAAACTGAGTTGTTAAAATGTCAGAAAGAGCTGTTTCTTTTGCATAATAGAAAATTGACACTGTATGAACAAAGAAGTTTAGTTAAATATGCAAATCATATTCAAACTCCCTCGAAAGCTTTAGCCCGTATTATTAATCAGACGAAATTGACACGATTAATTACTGAAATAAATCATAACAATACTTTATATACTGACAAGTCAGATATCATGAAGATTTTTGAATTAATTTTTAATCAGATGTATGGTGAGCAGCAAATACACGTTCAAGATAAAGATAGAAAAGATTTCTTACAGAAAATTAATTTTCCCAATATTGACAAAAACTCTCATGGAGAATTAATTGCACCGATTACAGTCGAGGAAGTCTTGGAGGCAATTAAGAAATTGAAGCCCCATAAAGCCCCAGGGCCAGATGGTATGACCTCTGAATTCTACAAATCTTTTAGTGTGATTCTGAGCACTATACTTTCACAGACTTTTAATTATATCATTTTGAATGGCAGCAATGATCCCCACTTTAATGCCTCAAGGACAATCCTGATATTGAAGGAGAATAGTGATCCCAAAAATCCAGACAATTACAGGCCTATATCACTGTTGAATATTGATATGAAAATCATGACATCTATTCTAGCTAGTAGACTGAAAAAAATAATAAATTCGATAATATCAGAGGAACAGGCGGGGTTTATAGATGGGAGACAGACTACGGACAATACATTAACTCTTCATACATTAATATCTTATGCGAACTATAAAAATATGAACATATATGCTTTAATAATTGATGCTCAGAAAGCATTCGACAGAGTTAATTTGGCATATTTATTTGATATATTATCATACTTCAATATACCTCAGGTCTTTATTTCAACGTTAAGGAAATTATATAATAATGCATACACTAGTTTATCTATAAATCATGAATGCTCCAAAAGGATCCAAATTAAAAATGGAACTCGACAGGGATGCCCATTATCTCCCATACTGTTTAATCTGTATTTGGAGCCTTTATTTCTTCACATGAAGCAAAATGTTTTTTATAACTTTCCTGTACTTCTTGGGATAAAGGTTAGGATGGCCGCTTTTGCAGACGATCTAAATATATACTGTACCACACCGGTTTTGGATACGGAAAAAATACTAACAGCAATACAAAACTTTGAGAGAATTTCTAATTACAAACTAAATTTTAAAAAAAACAAAATATTTCCTTTAAAGACACCTACACCTTTTTCAATGCTACCATTGATAGGACAAGTAAGGACAGAAGAAAGGATAAAATATTTGGGGATTGAATTCTCAACTGAAAATAGAGATTTCTTTAATAATAATATTAAGGCAACTGGAGACCGAATAACATTGGATTTGAAAAGATGGAGTAAGTTGAAGTTACCGATGATGGCAAGAGCAGCGATAATAAAAATGAATGTTCTCCCCAGAATGCTTTATATTTTTAGAGCAGCACAACTCAAAATCACGAAAACATTTTTTAAGCAGTTTCAGATGGGATTGGGGAAATTTCTGTGGGAACCCAGAAAAACGAGAATATCATATGAGAAACTGATGGCTCCTAAAACTAGGGGGGGGGGGTTGGATTTACCGGATTTTGAGATGTATTATATAGTGATTCAGGCCAATAGGATTTTAAGGGTGTCTTACTTGGACAGTAATAGTAGAAAATGGATACCCAAATGGGTGCTTCTAACTTGTAAACATATAAAAGGAGCGGGAATTAACGTTAAAGCTGTACCATTTTTAAATAATCGAACACTGAGCAAATATGATTTAATGGAGCATATTAAGATATGGGCAATGGCAATTCAAACTCTGTTTGCCTCTTTAAACTTATTAAAATATATGATGATGTTTCAACCATTTCATGGGAATCCTAACATGACTATTGGTAGTCAATTGATAGATTTAAAGAAATTTCCCCTTATTAAGGATTTAACTGTGATTGATTTATACCCCTTCTTAGGAGTAGCGGTACATGATATCTTAAAAGAGATGAATCTTCCCATTTCTTATTTAATTATAATGAGGCAGATAAAAGATCTTGCCATAAATTATTTCAATAGCTCCGAAATCAAAGAAGAGGAACTAGTTATTTCTCGCAATCTGTGGGAAGCATTGCAACAAGATAGAAAATACATATCCTCAGCGTATAAAATGATAAAAGAGAGGAAATATAATAATCATATTCTTTTATCGAAATACTGGAAAGAGAAATTGGTATCCGTAGATGATAGTAAGATAGCAGAGGCATTTAACTTAACATTGAAATCAGTATCCCTTCAAAAACTGGTCTTTACTCAACTGATGATATTTAACAATGTGTATTATACCCATCTCACTCTTCATAAATTTGATTCAAAAAATTCACCTAAATGTCCACAGTGTTTAGATCAGACAGCGGACCTGCTACACATGTTCTGGAGTTGCAAGTGCATTTATAAATTGTGGAACTCATTAAAATTGCAGTTACAAAAACTGGGTTACCAAAACTCAACACTCACCTGGGAATTTTTGATTCTACACATCCCACGGAGAATTTAGACAAATCAAAGAGGATCGTAATTATGAATATCAGTTTATTAATGAAATTATATATAGCCACAAATTGGTTGAACCCAGCACAGACATCGTGGCAAAAATTCAGGCTGTTAGCGATCAAGCATATTTTAGCGCATAAATTATTAATTAGTAACAACAAGAAAAGTATAAATAGTATAAAAATTTGGGAGCAAATCTTTAATATTATATTGGCTTAGAGGTTCCTATCCACTTTCTTTTAGGACATACAGTAAGTGAACAAACACAATCTTAGATTGGATAAAAGATGTAGAAACAATACAGATTGTTGGCTTGAGTTTGTTTTTAATTTTCTCTGGTAGATGTTTTCGTTTTTATTTTTTTGTTTTCCTTTACTTGATTAATACGATATCTATTGTTAATGTATGATGTGGATATTTGAAATGGAACTAAACATTGGAAGCAATTTTGTACATAATGTAAATAGTGTGTGAATTGTATTATGTTTTTGAAAAACAATAAAAATGATTATCGAAAAAAAAAAGAACCCACATTGTAAAAGTTGCAGACTCCAAATCAGACTTCAAACCTATGACAAGTGGAGAAACATGGGGTTCATTCTTGGGTCCTCTCCTGTTTGGGATCTACTTCTCTGAAGTACAGGCTAACACAGAGGGCCACTGGCTGATGATGTTCGTAGATGACTGCAAATTAGGTGCCATAGTCGAGTCCCCAAATGACGTGGACATCCTACAGAAGGGCCTCACTGAGACTGATGCCTGGTGTCAGAGCCATAGCCTCAAGCTCAACACCAAAAAGTGCACTGTCATCCCCTTTGGTAAAAACTCTGTATCCATGAACTACCACATAGGTGGCAGTCCACTTAACGCCGAAGGTGTGATAAGAGACCTTATGACTCAGGTGGACAGTAGTCTCTCCTTTGATAATCACATCACCACAGTAGTCAGGAAATCCTTCTACATGGCACACCTCATCACAAAAGGGTTCTCATCCAGGAAAAAAGAGGTCATTGTTCCCCTCTACTCGGCTCTCATTAGACCCATGTTTGACTACAACACCCCTTTTGGAATGTACATCACAAGACATCTGCAACAGCTGGAAAGGCCACAAAAATACCTCACAAAGAGGATTATGGGACTCAAACATATGCCTTACATTGACCGTCTTAAAAAAACAGCTTTACTCTGTAGCATATCGCCTACTCCGAGGTGATCTCTGCCTAACATACAAAGCTATGTCAAACACACAGCTGTCGGACATGCTACACCTAAATAAATCCCACTCCCTCCGAGCTATACGCTCTAGAGACCTAAACCTTGTCACCACAATAAACAGAACATGCTGGAGGGATAGATTCCTGTCCCAGAGACTTCCCATCTATGTCAGGCAGAGTTCCTCACTAGCACTCTTCAAGAAAAATCTTGATGAGTGGATGGGAGCTAGGAAATTCTCCCCAGGGATCACTTCTGTGGCCCTGCTTGACAGGGGTACAGGAAAATAACCTTCTTGGGTAGCGAAAGCCAGGGAACCTTGTTGGCTAGGCTTACATAGGCCCTTGGGCCAACAGCCTAGTACCTACCTATGAACCATGTGTGTGTCCTAACCTTCAACCTTGTAGCAGTCCAGTTCCTCAGTCTTGGGTAGCGAAAGCCAGGGAACCTTGTTGGCTAGGCTTACATAGGCCCTTGGGCTGATAGCCTAGTACCTACCTATGAACCATGTGTGTGTCCTATCCTTCAACCTTGTAGCAGTCCAGTTCCTCAGTCTTGGTCCTACCCATCTCCTACAGGTTTTGATGGAAAAGGGGGTGATTTTGAAAATGTAGTGTGTGCACAAGAGTTTGAAGGTTTTGTATTGTGCCAGACTGGTGTTGTGGGTGTTCTGTGTTCTTTTGTCTTGATGAGTAACACAGTATGTAAGGTTAGAGTTAAGTTTATCATACATATGTTCTTACTCATGTGTGCTAACCTGACCCCATAACCCTAACCTTACTTCTGCCTCGAAACCCTCTCTGTGTGCTAATCCTAACCCCATACATCACATTATTAAAAACCCTTTCCTAATACCACCACTATGCAGACAATTCTTGACCTAGGCTTTGTAGGTGTGTTTCCTGATATTGGGAGAGAAACTGTTATTTGTTTTTCTCTGATTTTAAGTCTCTCTCATTTGTGTCATCACTTACTTAGTGTCTCTCATTTGAGAGTCTCACATTTGTATTTTCTGCAAGTGATATAATAGCTAGAAAATTGATAATGGTCCTTCTTTAAGTGTATGCTGCAATATGGTGTGTGGGAACATTCTCAATATTTTGCCAACAAAATTCTCCATTTGTCAGTAATAAGCTCTTAATTACCATGCTATGGAGGAGGTTTCCAGTTGCAAGATACTTGGAAAATTAGTCCCTCATATGGAGGACCATCTGAAAGAAGAATCCAGAGGTATGTAGATTGTCAATCCTGTTGGAGTCAAGTTGTGGAGAGCACCAATGGGAGTGTCTAGGACAAAGACCTGAAACAGAGGCCTGGGTGATGCCTACAATCTGAATATCTTGTGTGAGTCTATTTCCTGGGCAATGGATATTATCAAGTTCACCCTTATTTGCTGCTGTACCAGACTACTAACATACTGTCCATCTGATTCGCAATCACAACCATGGGGAAGGTGTCCTGAAAGGTCTGCAACACTAGCAGGACTGTCTTTAGCTCCAAAACATTGATGTGAAGCTTGACCTCTGTCAATATCCATGTGCTTTGGACCTCCTTCCCTTCAAAATCCCTAACCCCACCCCAGAAGGGAAGCATCTGTGGTAACCTTGGCTATGAAGGATGGGAAAATGAATTAATGACCCAGAGAAACTAAATGGTAAGTTAAACACCAAAGAATATGCTGTCAAAAATCCTTGCTAGATTAACTGGAAATTACATGGGTTGACACAGCATGGACCATTAGACTGAGAGGGTTCACTGCAGCACTTTCATGTAAAACCCAGTATGAGGGACCAGAGTTAAGGAAACTGACTGAACTCAGTAAGTGAAGAATGGACTTTGCTGGGGATTTTGAATAAGGCAGAACTATAGATGTCTGTTGACACAGGGAGAAGACCCTAGAATCCAATGGCATCCTATGAACTCTATCATTCAAACCAGAGTGTGATTTTTCTAAGTTGATCATGATTCCCTAACTGAGGTCATGACAGGTGCAAGGAGTCCCTGGAACAAACAAGTTGATTCCTTGTGGATGTAGTTATAAGCCAGTAGTCTAAGTCTGGGAACACCCAGAATTCCTGCAGCCCGATATGCACAGCAACCACTTCCATGCATATGGTGAACCCCAGGGAGGACTGTGGCAAGACCAAAGGGTTGCTCTGAACTAAAAGTGACTGGCTCCAAGCCAAAAGCAGAGGAACCTCCTGGACTGCCTTGCTATCTTGATGTGATGGTATGCATCCTGAAGGTCCACCAAGTACATCTAGTCATCCTTCCTCAACAGAAATAAAATGAACTGAACAGTGACCATCTGGAACTTTGGCTTTGAAGTGGTTCAGATGAATGAGGTCCAGAATGGGCCTAAAGTCCATGTTTTTCTTTGGAACCAAAAAGAATCTTGAATAGACTCCAGACCCTTGCTGGTCTTGTGGGGCCTTCTGGAGAACATGTTTCTTTAGCAGCTTTAAAATGTCCAAGACTGCCATCCTTTGAGTGGGCGGAACACCAGGAAGTTTTCTTTGCTTGTTTTGAGGTTGGGAAACAAAGGGAATATCATAGCCTCTGGTTATGATTCTCTGTACCCAAGAAGCATTTGTGATGGCTAACCAGGCTTGGGGTATAAAGACAAGTGTCCACTGATTGCCTCCAGATTATGGCAGTTGGGCAAATTTTCAGGAGAACTGAAAGGGTTTGATAGCAAAAGGCCTTCAAAACTTGGTTATGCTAGCCACCTCTGCTATGAGGGAGACATTCATTAAAACTGTCCTACCTCCCTGCAGCCTTGGGAGGGGATATTCCTCCGAAAGTGTCATGAGCAACGCCCTGGGATTTCTGGAACACAGTATCTTACCACCCTTTTGGTTCCAGGAGAATGTCCTTTGAGGGGTGGGAAATGGATACCCATGGCAAACAGGGTTTACCCTCTTGTTCATTTCTGGTGAGTGTTTTTTTAACTTTTGGTCCAATGAGAGTGGATCCATCATAAGGGAAATTCAATAGGGATGCCTTGAAGTTCACGGCAAAATTGTACAGAGCATCCAGGCATCTTGACATACAGCAATGCTGGTGCCTGCTGGTCTGGAAATGCCATCGGCCATATTCAAAAGAAGGCACACAGACACACATGATATGGACTGTTGGGTAGCCAGCTGTCAGTTCATGCTCTTGTGGGCCTCTGCAGACAAGGCACCTGAGTAGGACTTGGAGAGCTCCTTAGTCAAATCTCTCTGGAATCTGTTAAGTGAGATAAATAGTTCAGTGCACATAACACAATCATCACTGAAGTGCAAGTCTGATTTCCAAACTCATCCAAGGCCTTAGATGCTTAGTTAGGGGAACGTCTAGCTCTCTTCAGACATCTCCTTCTTACTGGCTGCCATTAGCAAAATGACATATACAATTTGACTATTGCTCCAGTTTGGTCAGTCTCTCAGGGAAACCAGGATCTTATCAGGTTTTTGTGGTATAGACTCCACCATGTAAATCTCCTACAATGCCAGCTGTAGTGCCAAGTCAAAGAGCTTGTCAGCAGGAGGGACAGCCCAGGAAGTAGATGGGCCAGCTCTGAAAACCACAAGAAATATTGACTTCTCCTGGAAGGGTATATCTGTGAATGATCCCCCTCACTGTCTCAATTCCAAAATGTCTCCAAAGAGACACCTTCCGGGGGGGGGGTCTCAGGGTGCTTCTCCCTTTTTCAAAATCAGTATAATAAGTGAGAGGACTGCTTGGGGGAGACCAGATGCCTTCTCTAGCAAGAATGTTTACTATGCCCCCTCACAGTGAGGGACTCCCGGGAAGGTTTCCAAGCAGAAAGGGAACTCGCTTTGCGAGTTTTCTTGAAACATAAAGGAGCTGACTGTTCCTGTCGAACAAGATAAAGTGAAGAGGGGACCCCTGAAGCCAGAGGAGATTGGGATGGAGCCAAGCCCAAGCAGGACACCTCTTCTTTATACCTACAGAGAAAAACTTTAAACTAAAATAAAAAAACTTGTAGAGTCCCCAACAAGGCTTTAATACATTTTAAAACAAAGCCAATAACCACTTTCATCTTTTAAGTACATAGACCTCATCAGATAGTATCATAGTTCATTAAAACAGTTAAAATGTTTCAAATCACATGATCCATTAAACCCCTCCCTTTTGCTCCTGTACTCCATATTAAAGTGTCCTTTACAAACATACAAGTTGACAAAAATTATAAAAATCATGATACTTTATATAAATATTGTGAAGAAACTGAAAACACTGTCATCTGTGTTAGCATGCCTGGTAGGCGATTTGTGCATATTCTCAAATTAACTTGTGTTGTATACTGGCATGCCTAACTGAAAATGTAAATATGTTTTAAAATATTGAGTATTTCCTTGTTTAAACAGAATGTTTAAAGAATCTGTCACTGCTCTGATACATTTCTAACTCTGCATATTTGAGAGCGACATTCTAAAGTACAAACTGTGGAGAATCGTGAAAAGTGAGTGATGTCATTAGAATGTTTCTGGTTGCTAAGAGAGAGTATTTAAACAGCTGATTGATAGAAAAAGCATTTTTTTAAATAGCTGACTGTTATATTTTGAAATTAGACAATTGAGACTGCAGTTTGTCAAGTACTGAGTGGACACCAAGAAAAGAGAACTCACCAAAGAAAATAGAAGTTATGTCTTACCATAACGTTCCATCTGTATTGTTGATCCTTGTTCAGTCATTACGCATGGGTATCAGTTCCGACCTTGGAACTGAGTCGGCCGTTTTCCAAGCTCGAGTCAGCTACAAACTCTCGAGCTGAACTCTTACCCATAATCCCCCTCTCCCTGTTACCTCAGACTGAGTTTGCAAGTCAAAAGAAGGTAGAGGCTACCTCTGGCCAAATGACCTAAGAGAACCAGATGGTGAGATCCACTAGCAGCCACAGGAGGGGGAAGGAGGGAGGGTTGTAATGACTGAACGAGGATCAACAATACAGATTGAACGTTATGGTAAGAAATAACTTCTTTATCTGATATTGTTAATCCTCGTTCATTCCTTACGCATGGGACAGAGTCCCCAGCTACCTCTGTTCCTGGGAGGTTCTCCTGGAAGGACACTCCTGAGCACCATAGAACCAAAAGATGCTCTTCCCCTGGAGGCCAAATCCAATTTGTAATGATTGATGAAGGTATGAGGCGTAGCCCAAGTTGCAGCTGCACAGATGTCATGTAAAGAAGCTCTGGTATGGAAGGCAGCAGAAGTTGCTACCGACCTTGTTGAATGAGCTTTCATGGTAGTAGGCAACGGGATATTACGTTGTGTGTAAATGAAGGTCACACAGTCCTTCAACCATCTAGCTAATGTGACCTTAGCAACAGCAGATCCTAATCTAGGTCTGGAATAGGCCAAAAATAACTGGTCAGATTTACGAAAGGACCTAGTCCTCTTTAAGTCAAAACAGATTTGCCTGTGGATATCTAGGGTATGTAGGCAATACTCTCCTCTGTTTGAATGATTGGGAAAGAAAACTGGCAATTCAATGGTTTGATTAATAGACATTTCAGAGATCACTCTTGGCAGAAATTAAGGATTAGCTCTCAAAGACACTCTATCTCTATGAAAAATCAAATATGGACTCTTGATACATAAAGCTTGAAGCTCAGAGATACGTCTGGCAGAAGTAATGGCGACCAAAAACAAGGTTTTCCATGACAAATGCTTGAGGTCACAAAAAGAAGCTGGTTCGAAGGGTGGCATTGTCAGAGCTTGTAGAACTAATGATAGAGCCCATGGTTGAATAAATTCTCTAAAAGGTGGCTTCAGATAATTCACACCTTTTATGAAGGTCTTGCACAATTTGTGAGACATGAGAGGAATCTTGGATACGCTCATGGAAATTAGAAACTGCAGCCAAATGAACTCTAATGGTAAAGGCCGATAGACTCGACTGGAAAAGGTCGGCCAGATAGTCTAGTATTATCGACACTGGTGCTGAGAAGGGATCTACTTGTTGATCCTTCAGCCAACAGGTAAATCTTTTCCACTTGCTTAGATAAGTAATTCTAGTGGAAGACTTATGAGATGCAATGAGAATGTCACATACTGGTAAAGAAAGATCATTCTGCCTGGCAATCAAGGGAATTGGAGTAGCTAAGCTGTGAGCTTCAGGCTGTTCAAGTTGGGATGAATCAGGTTCTGTGGATGTGAGATCAACTCCGAGGTTGGATGGAGAATCCATGATCGATCTAGTAGGTGAGGCCAAAGGAAGGGGAACCAAATCTGATAAGGCCAATATGGTGCTATGATGATCACCTTGCTCTTCAACCGACGGGCTTTCTTCAGAAACTGGGGAATGCATAAAGAAGACCTGAGGGCCAGTCGTGGACTAGAGTGTCCCTGGGTGACTGTCCCGGAGTGGGAATCAGGGCAAAGTAGCTGCTGCATTTGTAGTTGGTCGGGGATGCAAATAGATCGCAGCAAGGACAGCCCCAGTGGTAGAAGATCTCCACCACTATCAAGGGATTCAGGGACCACTTGTGAGATTGTAGAATGCACCTGCTGACTCTGTCTGCCTGCTATCACATTGGAACTCCCAGGAATGTGCGTTGCTAGAAGAAAACAGTTGGTAGCCATCGCCCATTGCCATATCCTCATGGCCTCTCGACAAAGGGGGTAAGATTTGGTTCCACCTTGCTTGCTGATGTACCAGACCACCGCCATGTTGTCTGATTGAATCGCAATCATCCCAGATGGCAGCAGGGGATGGAATACTTACAACAACAGAAGCACCGCCCTCAGCTCTAGAACATTTATATGCAGATGGGCCTCCAGTTCGGACCAAGTGCCTTGGACTGTCTGTCCCTGACATAGCCCACCCCACCCCATCAGGGAGGCACCTGTGGTCACTGTGGCCTTGGGTTGCTGGGGGAAGAAAGGGCGATACCATTGTGACAGATTGTGTGTCATCCACCAATTTAAGTCCTGTTTGCACCTGTGGGTTACTTGAATCTTGGCTGAAAGAGGATGTTGAAAAGGATACCATTGGGTGAGCAGTAGCCATTGTAGAAGCCTCATATGAAACCTGGCCAGGGGGACAATGGTGATGGAGGCTGCCATGGAACCCAACAGCTGTAGAACAGAGTGAGCTGTGGATTTCTCTCTTGAAAGGATTGGAATCAGTTGTTGCATTATCCTTAAAATTCTGTGCTCTGGAATTGCAGCTCTGCAGTTCTTTGTATCCAAGATAACTCCTATAAATTCTGTTGACTGAGATGGGGTGAGATTGGATTTTTGCCAGTTTATGGTTATGCCTAGCCTTTGTGCAGCAAGGAGAGAGTATGCCAGGGCATTTTTCAGTAGATATCTGGTGGGGGCGTAAATGAGCCAGTCGTTTAGGTATGGAAACACCTGGAATCCTTGAAGTCGCAAGTGAGCTGTGATGACTGCCATGTACTTTGTGAACACTCTGAGGGCTGTAGAGAGTCCAAAGGCCAGTACTCTGAACTGGCAGTGACTGACTCCCGCACAGAAACGCAGAAATCTTCTTGATGGCCTGTCCACTTTTATGTGGTAGTACGCATCTTGAAGATCAATCGAGCACATCCAATCATCTTTTTCCAAAAGCGGGAGGATAGACTGTATTGTGACCATCCGGAATTTTTGTACTCTCACAAACTTGTTCAACAGACTTAGATCCAAAATTGGTCTCCAGTCCCTGGTTTTCTTTGGCACCAAAAATGGTCTTGAGTAGAATCCGGATCCTATCTGGTCTGGAGGGACTATTTGGATGACTCTCTTTCTTAGCAGTTTTTCTACCTCTAGTGCTGCTTCTTCCCTTTGACTGGGTGGAACGTCGGGAAGGTTTTTTGAAGGGACAGGACAAATATCGAAGGGGATATGATAACCTCTGGTTATAATCCTTTGTACCCAAGAATCGGTGGTGATGGTTATCCAGGCAGAAGGGTACAAGGAGAAACGACCCCCAATCACCTCCAGAGGAAAGGAGTTAAGCCACTTTTCAGGAGTGCTGGTAGGATTGACCAGGGAAAGAATCCCTGGAACCCTGGTTACGCGGACCCCCTCTGCCCTGAAAAGAGTGTCTTCCCTGTGAGTTTTCCCCTCTGCCTCTATGGGAGAACTCGGCCTGTGTGTCATGGGAAGGACCCTGAGATTTCTTGAACCATATCTTCCCACTCTTTTGGTTTCAGGAAAAAGCACGTTGCGGGGAAGAATAACGGCCACTATGGCAGAAAGGGTCTTACCGTCCTGTTCATATCTGGCCAGTGTGCTTTTAACTTTGGGTCCAAACAATGAAGAGGCCTCAATGGGAGCATTAAGAAAGGAAGCCTTAAAAGGTTCCGTGAAACTGCACAAGCACATCCAGGCATGTCGTCTCAAGACCGCAGCTGAACCCACCACTCTAGCTGCTCCTTCTGATGCATGAGATATCAGTCGCATAGAGGAGTTACATATTGATTTGATGGTGGCCAGCTGAGAGGCCACTTTGTCACGGACCTCATCAGACAAGGCACCAGCCAAGGTTTCAGAGAGCTCGGAAATCAGATCCCTTTGAAGCCTGGTAAAGTGTGCCATATAATTCAGGGACTTGATAGTAAAGGTCGCTGATGTAAAGGTGCACTTCCATATCCTGTCCAGGGCCCGGGACTCTTTGTTAGGCGGATGGACAGTCTGGCTTTCTTCTTCTGCCAGATCCTTTTTTGTTGCATCCGCCACCAGCAGAGCATCCACAGGAAGACCTTTTGACCAATGGGGATCCATAGCAGAAGGGGACAAAATCTTATCTGGAATCCGGGGAATAGCCTTGACGGTGTCAAGAGCCTTCCACACATGCTGCACGATGAGCCGGACAAGTTCATCGGCAGGTGGAGAAACCCAGGAGGTAGGGGGCCAGGTGCAAAAAGCCTGCAGGAACACAGACTCCTCAGATGTCGGATTAGAGGGCTGCCAGTCACCTCTCTATTTAAGGATTTTGAGGATATCACTGAAGGATACCTCAGAGGGTGACCGAGGGGATCCTTCTCCCTCATCAAAGTCTGTGTCTTCAATGAGAGACTCCTCTATGGGGTCCATGTGCTTCCTCTTACACAAACTTTTCCAGTGGACTTCCTCAGAGGGAGAAGCTGGGGAAGACAGCGGAAAAGGGGAGATCACTAATGGAACCGAAGGCCTCGGTGGCAAAAGTCTAGGCACTGAAAGCACTGGGGCTGACTGAATTTGCTCTGGAGCAGAAACTTTAGTTTTTTTAGGTTTTGGTTGGTGGGAGTCCCCAGCTGGGGATGAAGGCAAAGACTTGGCCTTAGTAGGAACATCCAAAGTTTTCTTATGGGCTCCAGGAGGGGTTGAGACCCCCGACCCAGAAATAGCCTCTGAAAAGGGAGATTTAAGAAGTCCCTTCAGCAACAACTTGTTTTTCCTTTCTAACAAGGTTCTGTTAGAAAAATTTTCACAGAAAGTACAGGGTGGGTCAACAGATAAATGGGACGCCCCCAAACAATAAACACACCAAGAATGTGCATCAGATGTAGGTAATTTGTGTCCACAATCAGAACACCTTTTAAAACCCGGACTACCTTTCTTATCTGCCATGATAAAAAAAGGGATAGTAGAAAGGGTACCAGCAATGGTACAAAAGAATACCCGAAGGTATGAAAAAAGGAAAGTTACCAATGATGGTAGGAGAAAAATACCTTACGGTAAAAGGTGTAGAGAAAAGAGAAGAAAACTCAAGAAAATATGGTCGCTAGATGCGATAGGGTAAGAGACAACGAAATAGAAACTTTTCTGACAGAAAAGTTTATATAAATGACTATTCTGACAACAAATAACTATACTTAGCTCGAGAAGCAGCTTGACACGATCGAATGGCAACGTGGCAAATGAAATCTGAGGTAACAGGGAGAGGGGGGTTATGGGTAAGATTTTTGCTCGAGAGTTTGTAGCTGACGTGAGCTTGGAAAATGGCCGACTCAGTTCCGAGGTCGGAAACAATACCCATGTGTAAGGAATGAACGAGGATTAACAATATCAGATCTAAGTTTGCTTTGGCCTTGCTATTATATGTTAGAGTACATCAGGGACAGTATTCTTTAGTTACATCAGGAAAAGCTTAGTTATTAAGATAAGAGTTTTTTCTATAATAATGGACTCCTATTCTACAGTTTGATTTTACATTTCTGGTGACTGAATTCTAGTGTTTATTGGGAGTTACTGATTTACAATCTTGTAATTATTTTAATTATTAATTTTTTTCCTTATTTTACATTGTGGCTGAAAACCAGTGTTTTTTCTTTAGAGACTGACAGTGCTTCTACCTGTTTTATACTCTCCAAGTCACCTTGAAGACCTGGCTGTTCTGGTCATAGCTATCATTAATTTTGATAATTCATTTTCATAACTGGACTCCCCTTTGGAAGGGCAAGAACACTTTCTGATTGGTGGCAGCATTACTGTATTATTTTGGGAAAGCGACACAGCTGGAAATCTTTGTCAGGTTTTCCCAGAAGTGTTTGGATGTGTAAGGTTTAAATTTACTTTGTGAGTGTATCAGAGGTCTTAAACTGGGACACTTTGCTCTAAAATGTGTAATAAGAAAATACATTTGGGTGGATAAAGGTATATAGTCCAGTCCCAGAAAATACAGCATGTTCCTGTCG
Organism: Protopterus annectens; assembly: GCF_019279795.1. NCBI lineage: Eukaryota > Metazoa > Chordata > Ceratodontiformes > Protopteridae > Protopterus > Protopterus annectens. The sequence continues at coordinate 416,065,824 of NC_056743.1, read as the reverse complement.
TGCTCTTAAAATTGTGAAAGATTACTTTTGTTTAAGTGACGGTCTCATATTGGAGTCAGAAGTGACAACTGAAGCTCCTCAGTTATTCATCCAGGATAGTAAGGGACGTCATTTAATTGTTGGTAGTCTGGTGGGATATAGCTGGACGTCACATTAATTGGTGCCAGCGGTGTGGGATTTTTAATTGGATTCCAGTAGCCTGTGGGTAGATGTCATTAAGGTGTGCACTCATGACAACCACAAGGTAAACATTCAGAATTTTAATCCACCGCAGCTTTATTTATTTTTTTAGTTAGATAGTCAGGGATAGCAGGCAAGGATACCAGTAGAAGATTTTAGCAAGCTGACAAAGATCCAGTTGGCTAAGGAGTGTGAAGCCAGAGGATTGGTGCATATCAACCTGACCAAGGAAGCAATAATTTCAGCCTTGGTTGCAGCTACACCTCAGACTAGCTGGTCAGAGAATATCCAGTTTGGTGTTGGTGATGTGCAGCCTGCCAATACAGGACAGTCCACATTTTCATCGGAGGACCTGAGAATCCATCTAGAGTTACAGAGACTGCACCTGGAGGCCAAACATCTGCAGACCAATGAGAAACTGCACCTGGAAGCCCAACAACTGGAGTTCAAGGAGCAAATGCAAAGTCTAGAGGCTGAGGGGAAGCAGCACCAATATGAACTGTAGGCCGAATAGAGACTGAGGAGTTTAGATGCAGAGGACAACGAGAGACAGTGCTGGCATGAAATGGAGCTTCAAACCCTTTGAAAGAGTCATGGAGGTAATGGGGAAGGGAATAACCAGACCCCTGAAGCTGAAAAGGTCAGTAAACTTTTTCCTCAGTACAGGGATGGGGATAACTTTGACAGTTTTATTCATATTTTTGAGAGGGCATGTAGACAATAGGATGTTGACCATGAGCTCTGCATTCGGCTCCTGACTCCATTATTCCATGGTAAAGCTGTTCAGACTGTAGCAAAGTTAAACGATGTAGATTGTTTGAATTATGAAAAAGTGAAATGTTGCTTGCTTGACTGTTTCAACCTTACACCTGAAGCTTATAGAAAAAAGTTTCATGAACACAGACACAAGCCACATGAAAGTGTATATGATTATATTGCTGACTTAATTACTTAATTTCAAAGATGGGTGAGTGGGTATCAGGTCATTACTTTTGAGGGACTGGTAGATTTTTTGGTGAGGGAACAAGCCCTCAATACTTTGCCTGATGACATGAGAGTCTGGTTAGCAGATCATGACTGCAACTCTGCTGAGGAGTTAGGGAGAAAAGGGAATCTCTACTTAGCAAGCAGAGCAGCACTGCATAGGAGAGGGATACATAGCACTGTACATGGAAATAACGGAACCCATGGGGGTAGTCTAAACCACTCCAATGGAGTACACCAGTAACAGGGGAAACTACTAATCCAAGTGCACGGTTAGGGATTAGATGTTTCAAGTATAACCAGAGGGGACACATAGCAGTCACATGTCCATCGTGACAAGGTGAGAAACAGAAGATGAGAGAGCCAGCAAGTGATAATGACAAATTGCCAGTGTTAAATTGTTAAAAAATAACTGGGATGCCAAATTATCACCAAAAATTATATACAATCTTAGTAGATGATAAACAGGTAACTGCTAAGAGGGACACAGCTTCTAATATAACCATTATGAGGCATGCAGTGGTTACAGAAGAGCAGTACTTGTTTGGGCAGTCCACTCCAGTCAGAGCATTGGGAGGGAAATCATTCCAATTACCTTTGGCTAGGGTTCATCTTCACTGGGAGGGTGGAAGCAAGCAAGTAGGTGTGTTTGAGGATATTCCTGCAGATGTCCTGATAGGGAATGACTTCGATGATGCACTACCTTGTGTACATGCAGTGACATGCAGTCAGGCCTGGAGAAAGGCATGTAGGACCATTAGTCTGGGAGAGACCCAGAAAGACCTCATACCCGAAGCTGAGACTGGCATGGTGGCTGTTTCAGAGAAGGTGCTATCTGGTAGCAGCAAGTTTAAATGTGAGCCACAGCTGCTGGTGGGTACTGATGTTTTGGACATGGTGACTACAAGGACAGAGGTGAGTGGTGGTACCCAGAGTGACAGCGAGGCACAGCTGTCAGAAGTGACTAGACTTCTTGTGGAAGGGAAGCTGGGGAAGGTCACAAAGGTAGAGTTGAGACAGGCTCAACTTACTGATCCTATGCTACGAAGCTTGAGGGAGATGGCTAAAGAAGCACCTGAGGCTCAAGGAAGAGCGGCAGTCTATACACTGGAACAAAGGTTTGGTGTATAGAGAATGGACTCCTGAAGGTAGGCTAGAGGTGAAGTGATATGGCAGTTGGTAGTGCCTAGAGCTTACCATCTGCCACTCTTAGTCATAGCTCATGACATTCCTTTCTCAGGTCATATGGATGTAAGGCATACTAAGAGACGTATTATGCAAAATTTCTATTGGCCTGGGAATGCGATGAATGTGGTAGGATATTGTAGGACATGTGAACAGTGCCAAGAAGATGATAAAGCAGGGGACAAGGCTAAGGCTCCATTAATGTCTTTGACTGTTATTGGAGAGCCATTTCAGAGAGTGGCCTTGGATAGTGTGGGACTTCTGACTACTCAGGTTCTACAGGAAAGAAATACAGCTTGGTGGTAGTAGACTATGCTACCAGATATCCTGAGGTGGTGGCTTTGTCTATTGAGGCAGAGAAGGTGGCAAATGCTTTGCTAGAAATCTTCACCAGCGTAGGTTTTCCAGAGGAAACACTGACTGACCAAGGTGCCAACTTCATGTCAGACCTGCTGACTTGTCTGGGAAGCATTGTAGAGTGAAGCAGCAAGAGACCACCCATCTGTAATCTGCATACAGGGAAGTACCGCAGGAATCTACAGGCTTTTCACCCTTTGAGTTGTATACAGGCATAGGGTGAGGGGGCCTTTAGATTTAATTCGAGACGAGTGGAAAGGTGAGACTATGTTGTGTCTTTCGGCTTTTCCCGGTTAGGGGTCGCCACAGTGGAACTCCGGGTCCACTAATGATTGGCAGTAGATTTTTACGTGCTGGCTTGCCGGGCCTAATGCACAACCTTCAACGAAGGAACGCCGAAAGGTGAGACTATATCTCACAAAAAGTCTGTTGTGGCTTATATTCTCAACTTTCGGACAAGACTTAAGGAGCTCATGGGGTTACTTCAAGAGAACCTAGCAGTGGCTCAACAACAAAAGATGTGGTATGACAAGAATGCTCGGGCTTGAGAGTATGCTGAAAGACATAAGGTACTTGTTTCTGTCAGACATAAGTTACAAGCAGCTTGGGATGGGACCCTCTGAGGTGGTGAGGAAAATCAGTGATGTGAACTACATGGTAAATTTGGTAGGTTGGGGACCAGACCACAAAATGTACCATGTGAATATGATGAAACCTTATCATGACAGGAAGGCCCTAGTATTGAGCATTTGTAGTGGATGGTAGGAAGAGTCTGAAAGGGATATGGTAACTGATCTTATGGGTCTGGCTAGGATTAACACTTCTGTGGAACAGATCGCCATATCATTGCAGTTAACTCCTAATCAAGTCCGGGAGATAAAAATGGTACTGCAGTAACTTAGGGATACGTTCACAGGGAAACCTGGGTGTACTGACTTTGTGCAGCACCATGTGGACACAGGACTACAAAAACCTTTTAAGCAGGTTCCTTATAGAGTACCTGAGAGAGTGAAGCAGACTCTGAAAGAAGAAATAAGGAAAATGCTAGAACTGGGGGTAATTCAAGAGTTTAACAGTTCCTGGGCTTCCCCAGTAGTGCTAGTGCCAAAGAAGGATGGTATGGCGTGGAGTCTAGGATTGCAAGTATATGATATTACCATACAACATCGCAGTGGGTTTAATAATGCCAATGCAGATGGATTGTCCAAGAGAGGAGTGGGTTAATATTCCAGGTAGTTGTAGTAGATATATAGTATTACAACAATTTGTGCTAGCTTGGTAATAAATGCATGACTACTGTTACAATTACAGAGAGTCTAAGTCTTGGAAGGCTAATAGATTTGGAGTAATGAGTGATATAGAGAGGTGGGGGGTATTAAGTAGGGTCCTAACATGAGCAGGAGCTAGAATTAAGAAGGCAGTTTTTAAGTTCACTTCTAAAATAGGTTGTATAACTGATGTTGTGAATATTTGGTGGGAGGTTGTTCCAGGCTGGGGACACTGTGGTTTTATATAGAAGTTCATCAATGTTTTTGTTGGTTTTATAAATATTAAGAAGGTGTTGATCTGAGTTGCTAGAGTTCTAGAGGGGGTGCAGAATGAGAGAACAAGACATGCTGAGGGATTATTTAGTAAGGTGTGAGTGAACTGCAGCTGGGTTAGAGGAATAACTGGTGGAACTCAAGCCATTGAAGCTGTTTTAAAGCAAGGCAGTGATGGGATTTATATGGTTGATTACTGGCAAATCGAGCAATATTGTTATAAGTTTGTTCCAGTTTGGTTATTAGGGTAGATAAAGAAGTTATGTTCTTACCATAACATTCCATCTGTGTTGTTCATCTTCATTCATTCATTACTGATGGGTATTGATTCCATCCTTGGAACCGAGTCAGCCTTATAACAAGCTTGTGCCAGCCAAAAAACTCTCGATCTAAGCTTTTACCCATAGTGCTCCTCTCTGCTAACTCAGATTGAGTTTGTCCATGATAAGGAAAGCAGAGGCTTTTTCTGAACAAGTTCCCTAAAGTGGGGTTTGGACCCAATCCAATCCCCCGGACCCCCTTGGAGGGGGAAGGAGGGTGGGATGCAATGAATGGTAAGAACATAACTTCTTTATCTGATATTGTTAATCTTCATTGATTCCTTACTGATGGGACAGTGTCCCTAGCTACTTTATGTCCTGGGAGGCCTTTATGGAGGAATATTCCTGAGTACCATTGAACCAAAGGAAGCTCTTCCCCTGGAAACCAGACCCAATTTGTAATGAGTGATAAGGGTATGAGAAGTATTCTATGTTGCGGCTGCACAGATATCATCCATTGAAGCCCTTGAATGAAAAGCCACAGAAGTTGCCACTGACCTAGTGGAATGTGCTTTGATTTTACCTGGTAGAGGGATTTTAGTATGTTGGTAGACAAAGCATATACAGTTTCTCAACCACTTAGATAAGGTCACTTTAGGAACAGCATTTCCCAGTTTAGGGCCTGAATAGGATACAAATAACTGGTCTGATTTACCTATTGATTTTGTTCTGTCTAGATAAAATCGTAATTGTCTATGCACATCTAGCAAAGGAAGGCAGTATTCTCCTTTATTTGAATGGTTAGGAAAAAAACTGGTAGGTCAATCGTCTGGTTACTCATCAATTCTGAGACAACTTTGGGAAGAAAAGAAGAGTTCGTCCAGAGTGATACTCTGTCCTTATGAAAGATTATGTAGGGATGTTTTACAGACAAGGCTTGAAGCTTGGACATGCGTCTAGCAGAGATGATGGTACTAGGAATACTGACTTCCATGATAAGAACTTGATATCACAAATGGCAGCAGGTTCAAAGGTGACTGTGTCAAAGATTGTAAAACCAAAGTTAGGTTCCATGGTTCTATTGGTTCTTTGAAAGGTGGTCTGATATGCAAGACCCCCTTCAAGGAAGTCTTACAGAGACGATGGGAAATTAAGGATGAGTCTTGGAATCCATTATGGAAGTTTGAGATGGCAGCCAAATGTACTCAAATGGTGGATACTGCTGCCCCTGACTGAAGAAAGCTTGATAAGTAATCCAATACTACACTGACAGGAGCTGAGTAAGGATCTAGTTCTCTCTCTTTGGACCAAATAAGGAATCTCTTCCACTTGCTCTGATAGATTTTCCTGGTGGATGGTTTGTGCAAAGCCAGAATAATGTCACGTACCGGGGAGTTAAGGTTATTCTGCATGGCGATTACCGGAAGTGGAGAACCCAAGCTGTCAGCTTGCGAGTGGATATGTTTGGATGAATCAACCCCTGTGAGTGTGAAATTAATTTCAGAGTTAGATCAAAAATCCATGGTTGGCATACTGAGACCAGAGGAAGGGAAACCACACTTGTTGGGGCCAGTGGAGTGCAATGAGGAGTACTCTGCTTCTCAACTGGAGGGCCTTCTTTAGAAATTGTGGGATCAGGGGTAGAGGGGGTAAGCATATAGAAGTCCTGTGGGTCAATTGGGTATTACAGCGTCCCTCGGGGACTCCCCCTGCGGGGGGTTTAGGGCAAAATAGCTGCTGCATTTGTGATTTACTGGGGAGGTGAAAAGATTGCAACAAGGCTGGCCCCAGCAGCTGAAGATCTTCGCCACTTTCGTTGAATTGACAGACCATTTGTTAGGCAGGAGAATACATCTGCTCAGTTTGTCCGCAATCAAGTTGGAATCCCTCGGAATGTACATTACAATTAGAAAGCGATTGGAAGCTATCCCCCACTGCCAAATTCTCATGGCCTCTCGACACAATGGGTAGGACTTGGTCCCCCCTTGTTGGCTGATATACCAGACTACTGACGTTGTCAGACTGGATAGCAATTGTCCCTGACGGGAGGACAGATTGAAATGCTAGCAACGCTAGAAGCACTGCTCTCAGTTCTAGAACATTGATATGCAGGTTGGCCTCCAGGGTGGACCACGTTCCTTGAATCGTCTTTCCCTCAAAATGCCCCCCCCCTATCAGGGAAGCATCAGTGGTCACAGTGGCCTTGGGTTGAGATGGAGAGAAAGGGCGACTCCATAGTTCTTTTTCTGGCTTCATCCACCAAATTAAGTCTTGCTTGCATCAGTTTGTTATGCGGATTTGGAAGGACATAGGATGATGATTCGTGTACCAATGCATCAAAAGGAGCCATTGAAGGAGTCTCATGTGTAGTCTTCCCAGAGGAACTATTGTGACTGATGCTGCCATTGAGCCTACAAGTTGAAGGACCACTCAGGCTGAAGCTGTGCCTTGACAGAGTATCACTCGGAGTTGTGCCCTTAGTTTCTGCAATCTCTGATCTGGAAGAGACACTAGACAGGACTGGGTATTGAACGTTGTTCCTATAAATTCCAAGTTTTGAGATGGAGCCAGCTTGCATTTCTCCCAGTTTATAGAGATTCCTAGAAATTCTGCCAATGTTACAGTGTAGTTTAGAGCCATTACCAGTAGACGCTTAGTGGGGGCGGTAAGGAGCCTGTCTAAATATGGAAACACCTGGAATCCTTGCAGTCTCAAGTGAGCTGTTACTACTGCCATGCATTTAGTGAACACTCTGGGGGCTGTAGAGGCCGATGGGCAGTGCACGGAATTAGTAGTGATTGGCTCCCAGCCAGAAGCAATGAAATCTTTTGGAGCTTTTGTCCATTTTTATGTGATAATACACATCCTGGAGATCCACTGAGCACATCCAATCATCTTTCTCCAAGTACAGGAGAATAGACTGAACTGTGACCATCTGGAATTTTGTTTGGGTAATAAATTTGTTCAGAATGCTGAGATCCAAAATTGGTCTCCAGTCCCCTGTTTTTTTTGGCACTAAAAAGAATCTTGAGTAAAATCTGGATCCCATCTGGTCTGGTGGGACTGCTTGGACAACTCTTTTTTGACACAGCTTTTTTATCTCTTGAGCTGCTGCTTCCTTTGATTGGATGGAACATCTGGAAGTTGCTTTGGTGGTTTTGGGAAGGTGTTGGATGGTATGTAGTAACCTCTGGCTATTATCTTCTGAACCCAAGAATCCATGGTTATTGACTGCCAGGCAGAGTGGTGCAGAGAGAGACGTCCTCCGACTGCTTCCAAAGGAAAGCAATCAGGCTGCTCTTCAGGAGCACTGACAGGGCTGTCCAGAGAAAGAACCCCTGGACCCCTGGTTACACAGGCCCCCTATGCCTCTGTAGGGGCATCTTCCAGAAGAGTTACCCCCTCTGCCCCGGGGAGTACACTTTCCTCATGTGTCATGGAAAGAATTCTGGGATTTCTTGTGCCACATTTTCCACTCCTCTGATTCCTAGAGTATGTACGTTGTGGGGTGGAAAAACGTATGCCCACGGCAGACAGGGTATTACCATCTTTCTCACACCTGGCGAACATGTCTTTCACTTTCGGGCCAAATAAGGAGGAAGCTTCCACTGGAGCGTTAAGAAAGGAATCACACAGGCACATCCAGGCATGATGTCTCATGACAACGCCTGAACCCGCAGCTCTTGCTGCCCCTTTGGTAGCATGAGATATCAACCACATGGACAAGTCGGATATGGATTCCAGGGCTACAAGCTGTGAGGCAACTTTGTCATGTACCTCGTCAGAAACTGCTCCTGCTATGGTTCCAGAGAGTTCCGAGACTAAGTCTCTCTGATGCCTAGTAAAAGGTGCCAGATAGTTCAAAGACCAAATGGCAAATGTCAGTGAGGCAAACATTCGCTTCCCTAATCTGTCCACCACCAGAGACTCCCTGTGTGAGGGATGGAGAGTCTGGCACTATTCGCGAGCTCTTTTCTGGTGGCTGCCACCACCACCATCACGTCTACTGGTAGGCCCTTAGACCAGTGTGGGCTTTCCTCAGGGGGACTAATATTTTGCCTGTTCTCCGCGAGATTGGCTCAACAGTATCAGGATTCTTCTAGGCGTGCTGCACGACGAGTTGGACTAGCTTGCCTGCAGGCTGAGTCACCCAAGAAGTAGAAGATTGAACACGAAAAGCCTGCAGGAATATGGACTCCTCATGGAAGGGTTGGTGGGTTTACAGTCTGCTCACTGTTTCAAGATTTCCAGTATGTCTCCAAAGGAGACATTCTCAGGGGGTGACTGTGGGGACACCCTCCCCTTCATCGTAGTCCATATCTTCAGTGAGGGACTCTTCAGGGGAGTCCACGTGCTTCCTCTTGCACGTCCTCTTGCGTGGTACCTCTTCAGCAGGGGCTTCTGATGAGGACTCTGAACAGGGAGCACACTGCAGTAGGGTATCCTGAGGCTTTTGTGCTCGATGTCCTGATGCGGTGGTCTGTGTAAGCTGCAGCTCAGAGGGAGAACATATTTGGTATTCCGACGCTGTTGGTTTGCCTGCAAAGGAAAGGGCCCTCTCCATCAGTTGGAAAGCAGGCCCTCCTGAAGGGGGATGGGAGCCCAGAACCGAGAAGGACAACCTCTGAACCAGGGTCACACCCCACTCTGACGAATCTACTCCCAAGGACGGAGCCCCAAGGGGACTTGGTACTGTCAGGACTCCTGGAACCATAGTAGACAGCGCTGTAGAAAAAAATGGTGCCATACCAGGCACCCCAGACCCCACAGTCCAGTCCCAATCCTGAGGATGAACTGGCTCTGAAAGAGTCGAAGGCCAAAGGGTCAGCTCCGGAACCACAGTGTGATCCACCAGTGTAACCGAAGATGTGGGAACCGAAAAAGGTGTCAGTGCAGAGAACTTTGACGCTTGCAAGGAGGTCAAAGAAGGAGAATAAGTTGGAGTCTGTGGGGATAGACTCCCAAGTCCAGATGGGAAAGGAGTCTTGGAAGGTGCAGCAATCCCTCTGACCATCAGCATCTGTTCCACAAGACACACCACATCTAATCCTGAGAGGCTCCTGGTTGATCTTGTTGATATCCCCGATGGAGCGTCAGACCATTCTAGGAAAGGGCTAAACTGCTGCCCAAAGAAAGGATCCACTGTAAGGGAGTATCAGGTCCGTGTAGACTGGTCTATCGGCACCAAGGTCTTGAGACTAGAGACCTGTATGGAAGGGGTGTACGGTATTGGAACAGACAGAACAGACACTGTAGGCAAGCTTGGTGCTGTGGATATGGTTGGTGCCATGATCATTGTCGAGGTCAGAATTTTTAAAGATGGCACTGAGGTAGAGATCTGCAATTTAGGCAAGATCGGTGCCGTAGAAACTGTCGATGCTGTAACAGGCGCGGATGACAAAATTTTTGTAGTCAGTACCGAAGACAGTGCTGTAGATACCAGTTTCAGCTCTGGGGCTGACAAAGTCAATTTTTTTTTGTCTTGGTTCATGTTTTCTATCACCAGAGGGCGAAGTAGGAACCGAATGTGGTCTCTTTTTGTGCTCTTTTCTAGGAGGTGGTGAGCCCTCCAACGCAGAAACAGCCTCTGAGAAGGGCAACTTAAGGAGGCCCTTCAAAATCAACTTATTTTTGCTCTCATTAAGGGTTTGAGAGCTGAACCCTTGGGAAATGGTACAAGGAGGCTGGACTGAAACATGAAGAACTCCAGACAACACACAAAAGATACAAGTGAGTCACAATCTGACATTTTGCGACCACATTGGACGCACTGCTTGAAACCCGAAGTTGTTTTTTCTCCAACATAGTGCACAACAAAATTATCAGTTAACAACAAACAGTAAAGAAAGGACAGAGGAAATGTTTTTTTTTTTTTGGAGGAAGGAAAGAAGAAAGGGGAGGAAATACCAAAAATGGTACTCAGAAAATTACCTCAGAGTGTAAGGGAAGTGCCGTATCACCAATGGTACTTAAGGATTACAGAAGGTAGTTGAAAAAAGGTTAAAGAATGGGGTAAAGCTAGTGACAGACCATAGAAATAGTTTAAAATAGTAAAACAAGAAATAATATTTAGAGAACATTTTTTAAGATGAAAAATTTGAAGTACTTAGCTGAGAGCTGCCTTGACACGGCTTTACGGCTATGCAGCAAACAAGATCTGAGGTAGCAGGGAGAGAGGCACTATGGGTAAAAGTTTAGCGCGAGAGGTTTTTTGGCTGGCACAAGCTTGTTATAAGGCCGACTTGGTTCCGAGGAACCGACATCCATCAGTAAGGAATGAATAAAGATTAACAACATCAGATTGTAGATTTGTGAGTATAGGAGAAGCGTACAGAAGACAAGGTAGGAGTAAAGCCTGAGCAAGAGAGGGTTCGGAGTTAGAGGGAAGGAATTTTTTGTTTCTGTAGAGTAGACCCATTTTTGATTTGTCTTTTTGATATAGTGTTGAATATGAAGGTCAGATTTTAATTGGTCATCAGTTATAATACCCAGAAGTTTAGTGTGAGAATCTGCTTTGACAAGGGTATTGTCATGTGATGAGATGGATAAGGTGATTTTATGGTGGGAGAGATATTTAGGAAGGAAAAGGAGGAGTTTGTTTTTTGGAGGGTTAATGATGAACTGGTTATCAGTTAGCCATTGTTCGATGTTGTAAAATGTGTTTTGAGTGATTGAGTGGAGGTGAGAGATGTCATCAGAGCAGGAGATAAGAGTAGAGTTGTCTGCATTTTGTATCAGGGAGGATATGGTACAGGAAGAGTGGAGGTTGTTTGTGAAGATGTTAAAAAGAAGAGGTCCCAGAACAGAGCCCTGGGGGACAACGGCCTGGATGGGTAAGAAAGGGGAGCATACAGAAAGCCATCTGACTGTTTATGTCTATTTGAAATGTAGTTAGAGAACCAGAGAATAGCAGAGGAGGAGAGATTGAGATCAGCTAGTTTAGTTAGTAGTTTAATGTGAGAGACTGTGTCAAAAGCTTTTGAGAGGTCAAGGAAAAGACATGACACTAGTAGTTTTTTGTCTCTGGCCTCTGTGATAGTATGTGTAAAAGACATAAGGGGGTTTGATGTGCTATGGTTGGACCTGAAGCCACGCTGGGTAGGGGCTAGAAGGTTTCTGCCAATTATATAGTTCAGAAACTGTTTGTGTATGCATTTTTCTAGAATTTTAGAGAGTGGTGAGACAATGGCTATGGGTCTATAATTTGACGGATCAGTGGAGTTACCTCCTTTGTGTAATGGTATGGTATAAGACGATTTCCATATGTCAGGGACAGTAGATTCTTGAACTGACCTATTTATGAGTATAGAGACAGGGTAGGCTATCAGGTGAGCTGTGAGTTTAAGAAAGGGGGGGTTATCAGCAGACGGGGAACATGGTTTTAGTTTTGGTTGAAGAGATTTAATATAAGCAGTGGGGACAGGATTTAGAGAAAAAGGGTGGTATTTGAAGTGTTAGAAGTGTTGGCTGGAAGATTTTTACTTTGGTCTGTTTGAGTTAGTTTTGTGAGTAGATTGAATGAAATAAAAGTTTAGTAGTGGTGGTTTCTTGAGGAGTATTGTTGGGATAGGGGTTTGGGGTAGTGGGTCTTCCAGGGTGTAGGCCTTGTTAGTGGTGGACCAGAATTTTTTAGAGTTAGAGTTGTAAAAAAATGCAAAAATACATTAAATGCTATAGCCAAACATATTATGGAATTTACCACACATAGATTTAGTTTTAGAGTTTTACAACCAGTTATGTTAAATAACAGAGGAGGAGATAATAATAATTATTTAGAACAGGTTGAGCTTAGGTGGATTTTAAACATGCAAGAACATATTTATCCAGGGTTAAATAACAATGTTTGTGTTAAACCAGAACTTGATGCTCGTCGCTTTAAGATGAATAATGTTTGAATTGTTTTAAATTGCTTTTTAACTTGTTGTTAATTGATTAATTGCTTAAACTGAGTGCTTGGATTTTACTATATATATATTTGTGAAGTGTTATTTGTTTTAAGGATCCGATGAAGGGTAGTTTATCTACATGAAAGCGCTTGTCTTTTTATTAAACTGGAAACTTCAGTCATGGTAGTCTCATTTAATTTATTTTACGTTTTCATTGTTTTCAAGTTAGACCTTTGGGCTGTGTTGGTAGTGTTTTTTATTTGTAGGGTTAGAGTTGTGAGTGAATTAGGCCTCATAGTACAAATTTTTTTTTTGTCTTTGTTAATATGCATTTTTGTGAGATTTCTGAGCTCTTTATATATTTGGAGTAGCGCAGTAGATTTCGTTTTTTGCCAGTGTTTCCAGGTGCTATCCCAGTTTTTCATAAGTGTGAGGGTGCCCTTTGAGAGCCAAGGGGTATGGGTTGTTTTAATCATTACTTTCCTTGGTAGAGTTAGGGTGTTAAGGATATCAAGGAAAGTACGGATGAAATCTAGAACTGCATCACTGAGAGGAAGGTTTTTGAGTCTTGACCAGTTTATAGATGTGAGCCTATTATTAAATGTTTGGGCATCAAAGATGGAGAGGTTACAGTGGTCTGTGTAAAGATGGGCCTTGGGTATATGTAGTGAGTGTCTATGTACAAAGATGGGGAAGTGGTCACTCAGGGAGTTGGAGAGTGTGCCTTGGTTTTGGTATAGATTTGGATTAGAGGTAAGGATCCAATCAACTGTAGAACTATTATTGTTATTTTTATTAAGGCGGGTGGGAGTTGTAATGAGTTGGTTGAAGCCGTGGAGACTGATTGTTAAGGTCTGAGGAGGTGGTTGATATTTTTTGCCAATCAATGTTGACATCACCGAGGATGATAGTTTTGTAGGGCATGTGGAGAAAGCTCCAGGAGAGGATAGTTTGCAGAGTAGGAATATTATTTCCAGGTGGAATATAGATGGTTGCAATAGCAAATTATTTTTGTGTGTTTAAGTGACAGTTATTGAGTAGATGGTGAGGTGTTTGGAAGCAGAGGGAGTGGGAGGAGATTGAAGACTAGTGAGTGAAAGTTTGGTAGTGAAATGAGTGGGGGGTGGGGGGCCTAGATTGGATTAAACATAATTTCATTTAGCATTTCATTCCATGTAACCCATAGAACATAAAACATATTTTTATCTGTTATTTTTAACATATTATTTACTTCTATTCTTATAATACACACACTTAATCATATCCATATTTATCGTATCTACTTCTTTTATACATTCAAAGACATTTTCTTTACATAACTTTTCCCATAATTTCACTAATCTTCTTCACAGTGTAAACATATTCTTTAACTTTTATTTTTATATGGTATGTTTCCTTTCACTGATAATTTATCTATTACCAGTCTCCACAAGAAATTTTGACTTTCTCATTACACCATTTATTTCTTATTTTATAGCTTTATTTCTTGCTTCTATTGGATGACCCCATGGTTTAACATTATAATATTGTATTACGTGTCAAATCTCTTTATAATGAATACCAAAGTAAAGAAATTTTCAGAATAGCGAACATTTTTGTTGGACCGAACAAATGCTCATACAAAGAATTTAATTTTAACAAAACGAAATTTCAGTATAACAAACCTTATTTCATCCAGAAATGGCCACTGAAGAAAATAATGCGATGCAAAAAATACTTAATGTCGCGCCTACACTCTCGCCGAGTCTCAGGAACCATGTAATATCCTGTCTCTTTCTTGTTAGAGAAAAAAAAGACAGTCTGTTGCATAATTTCTGGTTTTGGGTAGTCACGGTGAGGCTCGCCGAGAATGTAAGCATCATTTCCAGTTTTGGGTAGTCTCGGTGAGGCTCGCCGAGAATGTAAGCATGAAATCATTGACATCATACAGTATAACCGAATTCTGAGTCAGTGCTAAAGCAAATGTCTGCATGCGTAGTTGTGTCAAGTGTGTTGGTGCGTGGTAATAAAATACAGTACAGTACTGTTAGAATTTCATTGGGCTTCTCAAAATTTTATTTGCGATGAACAAAAAAAGTGAGAAATAGCATAAGTTTATGCTGAACGAAAAATTAACAATCCTGGAAAAAGTTGATTCCAGAATGAAGAAAAATGATGTGGAGAAAGCATAATGAATCACACCTTCAATGCTGTCAACAATTTTGAAGGGCTGAAAAAAAAAAAGACAAACTTAAAAAGCAGGCATTGGGACCTCAACGAAAAAAATCAGAAGTGCTTTACACAACGACATTGCCAATGCTACATTTTCATGTTTGCAAAATATGAGAGCACGGAATATTCTAATTAGCGGACCGATAATACGGGAAAAGGCTTTATAATTTGCAAAACTGCTGAAAACTGATACATTCCAAGCGAGTGTCTGATGGCTTAACACATTTAAAGAATGCTACACAATAACCAAAAGCAGGGACCAATGGTGCAAAAACAACCAAGAAACGAAAGGCAAATGAACAATAAAGGATCCAAGAACAGTTTATTCCAGTGGAATAAACTGTTTTTGGATCCTTTATTGGTTCGTGTTCATTCCTGGTTGGTAATGCTACACAATAACTTCCATGGTAAATTGTGGAGAAGAAAACAGGACACCACAGGAACGAGTTATGGAATGGCATGCTGGTGAAATAAAGAAAATAGTGGTAGAGTACAAAAGTAATGGCATTTTCAATGCAGATGAGCAGACGAGAGTGGGTAAATATTTTATCAATTACTTCTGCATCTAACATTTAAAGGAGATCCATGCAAAGGAGGGAAGAAATCAAAACTTTGCTTAACCATCCTGTTCTGCTGCAACACATCTGGTACAGAAAATCTGACACCATTCATTATCAGAAGATTTGCGAATCCACAATGTTTTAAGAATGTACTATCACTTCCCTGTAATTATCAACAAACCAACGAGCTTTGATGACACAAGGAATATTTAATGAATGGCTGAAGAATTTGGACACACAAATGAGAAGGCAGAGAAGAAAATTTCTTATTTTGATTCATAAATGTTTGACATCCCAGAACACCGACTTACCACTTCAGGTAAGTAAACGCTTGGCCATCCTGAAATAACACAAACCGAATGAAAGCAAACCCAGCCGTGAGGGGGCTTTGCCCCCCACATCCTCCTAATTTAATACACCAACTCTAAGATTGCACTACCGTGGGGGTAAGAGGCAAAGTTAAACAGGATGGGAGGATGTCTGCTGGGCCCGGTAGGGCATATACTGTCCTCCATAATGCTTTCCATCTTAGTTTTAAATATCTTCTGTATTATTTTCATAAAGATCTTATAGTCATTATTATTTAGTATTATCACTCTCCATTTTTAATTGGCTTTTGCCTTTATTCTTCCAAATAAATTTAAGTATTCCACTACATAATTCTTTACACATGAAGCCTTCATTTAGCCATTCATTCAAAATCTTCAAAAACATTCTTTTTGCCATTCCATTCCATTTTTATACATTTCATATTCTATTCCATCTGGTCCTGCAGACTAATCTACATTCATTTTTTCCTAATACATTGCCTAACTCATATAAAGAAATCTCCTTTTCTTCTTGCACCGAAAACTTTTTTGCTTACCACATTATTTTCAATTTCTTCTTTTTTTCTTTAAACATTTCTTGTGCATACTCTAGTACAATATTCATAATTTGTTCTTGGGTTTTTTCTATTTCTCCTTTTACATTTCTCTCATTACACTAGTGTCTTCCCTTACTTGTTGTTTTTCTTTCAACTTTTCCCGGTTAGGGGTTGCCACAGTGGAACTCTGGTCCGCTAATGATTGGCAGTAGATTTTTACGGTACCAGCTCGACGCCCAACCTTCAACGAAGGCATGCCCATTTACGTATGTCTTTCGAACGCTATTCGACCGCAGGGATGACATGCAGACTCCACACATAAGGCACTCCAGCCAAGAATCGAATGGGAGAACCTCTTGCTGTGAGGCAACAATGCTACGGCTGCACCACCGTGGCTTAGTGTCTTCCCTTACTAATCTACTTAAATATATGAATACTTCTTATCTTTTTCCTTCCAAGAAATATCTTTGCTTGAAAAATAACTCCTTAATTTTTTTCCTGATTTCTTCTTTATAATTCGTTTTTATCAAAATACCCTGTATCATTATTTTATAGATTGACCAATGTGTCTTTATATACTCTCCTATACTTTTCTTTGTCTACTTTTCTCACACCATACTGCCACTGTATCAAACACTTTTACATTTTATATTTTACTTTAAAATCATTCACCATTCAGACCAATTTTTATAAAATGCTGTAATAGTAATATGATCTCTTCATAAGTGCATTATTCTCTTTTCTTCTTTATCCCATGTTTTAACCAGTTTATTCATTTCCCTATTTTTATGTATTCCTTGTTTTCCTTTATCTCTAGCCATATTGCTTTGATTATCTATCCTTCTCCTATAGTTAAGCCATCTAATACCATGAAGTACTCTATTTTAGTTGCGTAAATACCTCTGCTGTAAGGCCATGATTTTTTATTGCAAAGTCTAAATTTGCCATATCTCGTAACGTCTAACATTTTTCTTACATTGCTTCCTTTCTTTTTATGCTTGTCTCTTAAACCACAGCCGAAATATCCTGTCACTATAATATTCATATCTATCACTATATAGTCTAAAATCTTGTGAAATAAACATTGCCTTTTTTTATAGATAACATACACATATAATGCTATAATTATAGATACTTGCTCTTTACATCTTAAATTAACAATAGTTAAGCTTCCCATTCTTACTAACATTTTATCTAATATTTTCACTGTATTTCTGTAGAATATAGCTATTCCACAACACTGATAATTTCCCAAATGCCAAATGATCTCCCACCATAACTTTTCTGTTTGTAATTTCTGTTCCATCTTTAAGAATACTGTATCTTCTAATACAATTCCATCTACATCATATTTATTGCACCATTCCAAAACCCTTATTCTACTCACTACATTCATAACACTATTCACATTTACAGAAAGTATTCAATGTGATTTTCCTTAATTTTCTAGTAATTACAACTTTATTCTCTCATCCATTTCCTTTCATGTTTTACTTCTCTCTTTAAATGTTCTTTTCCTGTCTTTTACCGATTTAATTATTTTTTTCCTTTTACAACTTTCCAGTTATATCTTCCTCATCACTTATTTCAGAGCCTTCATCTAGTTCCTCCCTTTTATTTCTTTGTCTTCTTTATCTAATGTATCTACTTCCACCACTAACACATCTTCTCTCTGTTCATTTACTTTTATTTTCTCTTCACTTTCCTTATTATCAATTTCAGTTTTACAATCCATTCATAAATGTCTAAATTTGTTACCATAGGATCAAAGGAGATTACTAGGCTACCATTTTAAGCCTAGCCATTTCAACCCAATGTAATACCGTAGAAGTACTAGTCAATACCCAAGATTGCATTTAGTGATGACTGCCCATGTCCAACAGGGTTTTGGGCGCTATCTCCGGTAAGAATTTATGGTGTCCCACCCACTCATTCAGGTTCCTCTTGAACAGTGTCATAGAGGTGCTCTGTTTCACATGAATTGGTAGCCTGTTCCAAAAGACGTGGCAGATGCTGGGAGATAAATCTGTCCCTCCATGAAGTCCTACTTAAGTCAGAAGCCACATTTAAGTCCCTGGAACGAGTAGCCCTAAACATATATGCTTTATGGATATGCAGTAAGTTCATTAGGTTTTGGTCTTGGGTTGCTCTGTAGGCCAGGCATAAGTCTCCCCTAGGAAGTCTCTACAATATGGAGCATAGGGACAGTGACTTTGGTCAGTCTGTGTAAGGCACATACTAGAGGCCCTTGATCTTCTTTGTTAGAAACCTCTGGGGTCTCTCTAATTGCTGCAAGTGCTTAGTATGACACATACCGAATGGGGCGTTATATTCAATTATGGGCCAGATAAGTGCCGAGTATAGGGGGGTTATAGCGTCTTTTGCTCTCCAGGTGATGCCTTTACTAATTAAGTGAGCTATGTGGAAAGCTTTCCTTACAATGGTAGACACATGGTGGTTGAGGTTAATGTCGCGGTCAACCTGTGATCCCAGGTTTCTTACCAGTTCATGGTACTGTTGTTCATTTGATAGTGTGAAGGGACATTATTTGTGCTGAAGGGAATGACGATGCATTTCTTTGCATTCAGTTTGAGACCGTGACTAATACACCATTCACTGGTCTGTGGAGACCATCCTGGAGTACACTGACATTATTTGGGGATTCGATGACTGCAGCTAGTTTTCAGTTGTTTGCAAATTTGGTCAGCCACAACCCTTCAGTTTTGACCTGAACTTCTGAGAAGTATATCTCAAACTGTAGGAGGCTCAGCACTAAACCCTGTGGCACCCTGTTAGTAACAGGTCTGCTGATTGATGTGGAGTCACCCACTTTGATAATATGTCTCCGATTCGTGAATCAGTTGGCAACCCATTTTACAACAAAGGGGATTACATTCAGTTTGCTGTTTCACATTTTCTTGCATCATGACCCAGTTCCTCACAAATATAACATTTCTTTTTATCACAGTTATTTATCAGATATCCTTCACTTACACACACACACACACACACACACACACACACACACACACACACACACACACACACACACACACACACACAGTCAGTCACACATTTTGGGTTGCCCCCATTATTTAACCACACCCATATTTCTTTACAAAGTCTCTCTATTTCTACTCAAAATTGCACACAAACCGTTTTTATTTCCCTGTTAAATGCTTTTATAAGGAGAGTGTGTTGAGCAGCTGGAACGAGTACTTCGAGGGGCTGATGAATGAAGGGAATGACAGAGAGAGAAGGTTGGATGATGTGGTGATAGTGAATCAGAAAGGGCAACAGATTAGCAAGGGGAAAATAAGGATAGCTATGAAGTGGATGAAGAATGGAAAGGCTGTTGGTCCAGATGACATACCTGTGGAAGCATGGAGGTGCTTATGAGAAATGTTAGTGGAGTTTTTAACCAGAGTGTTGGAAAGTGAGAGGATACCTGAGGAGTGCAGAAGGAGTGTATTGGTACCAATTTTTAAGAATAAGAGTGATGTGCAGAGCTGTAGTAATTACAGAGGGATAAAACTGATCAGCCACATCATGAAGTTATGGGAAAAAGTATTGGAAGTTACATTAAGAAAGGAGGTAATGATTAGTGAGCAGCAGTAAGGTTTCATGCTAGGAAACAGCACTACAGTGTTTGCTCTGAGGGTGTTGAGGGAGAAATATAGAGATGGTCAGAAGGAGTTGCATTGCATCTTTGCGGACTTAGAGAAGGCATATGACAGGGAGCCTAGAGAGGAGTTGTGGTATTGCATGAGAAAGTCAGGAGTGGCAGAAAAGTATGCAAGAGTGGTATAGTATATGTACAATGGTAGTGTGACAGTGGTAAGGTCTGCTGTAGGAGTGACGGATGCACTCAAGGTGAAGGTGGGATTTCATCAAGGATCAGCTCTGAGCCCTATCTTATTTGCAATGGTGATGGAAAGGTTATAGACAAGATCAGACAGGAGTCCCCGTGGACTATGATGTTTGCAGATGATACTGAAGTAAGAGTAGGGAATATACCGAGGAGACCCTGGAGAAGTGGAGATATGCTCTAAGAGGAGAGGAATGAAGGTCAACAGGACTAAGAATATATGTGTGTGAATGAGAGGGAGGACAAAGGAATGGTGAGGATGCAGGGAGTAGAGTTGGTGAAGGTGGATAAGTTTAAATACTTGGGACCAACAGTTCAGAGTAATGGTGTGTGTGGAAGAGAGGTGAAGAAGAGAGTGCAGGCACAGTAGAGTGGGTGGAGAAGAGTGTCACGAGTGATTTGTGACAGTTACTAGCATGAGTGAAATAAGGTCTACAAGAAGGTAATGAGACCAGCTATGTTATATGGGTTGGAGATGGTGGCACTGACAAAAAGACAGAAGTGACAGCTGGAGGTGGCAGAGTTAAAGAAGTTAATATCTGCATTGGGTGTGACAAGGATGGACAGGATTACAAATGAGTATATCAGAGGGCCAGCTCAGGTTGGACTGTTTAGAGACAAAGCCAGACAGGTGAGATTGAGTTGGTTTGGATATGTTCTGAGGGGTGATGCTGGGTATATTGGGAGAAAGATGCTAAGGATGGAGCTGTCAGGTAAGAGGAAAAGAGGAAGGCATAAGATAAGATTTATGCATGTGGTGAGAAAGGACATGCAGGTGGCTGGTTTGACACAGCAAGTTGCAGAGGACAGGAAAAAATGGAAACAGATGATCTGCTGTGATGCCCCCTAACAGGAGCAGCTGAGGAAAAAAAGAACAGAAGAAGACCCATCGTATAGGTACTGGTTATGATGCAGTTCTTTTGGATAAGGAGAGAACTAGTTTCAATTTCCTACTTGGTTATCTGATGCCTATTCTTTTACATGCAGCAAGCTACCACCTGTGAGTATTGCCGATAACAATCTTGAATTTACCAACTTAGACAGTATGCTCAAAGGACTAGAAAAGAAACTGTTAAAACTAAAAAGTTTACAACTCAAAAATGGTTATTTAAGAGAATATTTAAAGTTAAAAGTACCACATCAGGGGTTAAAAGTATATAAATTCCCCAAAGAGCTGGATAGGAAGGAGAGTTTTTTTAATGAAATTGTTAAAATTTTCAATCAACATAGTTTTGAGTTAATGGAGTTACTAATTAAGAGAAACAATTATTTTATTACTGGTTTATTAGAAGATGCAAAAGTACTAAATGAACATGTTACTAATGATTTATTTTTTTAACAACATTCAAGGCAAGTATGATGTAATGTTCAAACACAAACATCTGCTGCCAATTATTAACAGACAAAGTAAAAAAGATGGAAAGAGATACTTTGCAGTATAAAAATGTAAAGCATATGTGCTTAAGGATTATTATTCTATTATTACTAATAACAACAGGGGCTACAATTTTGAAGGATTAGAGGTACACAATGACAACACTATTGAATATACACCAAATGTAATATGAAATGAATATGATTGTAATGACCCTTTAGAATTTCCTCCTTTGAGACGCTCTCAGAGAACTGCTGAGTGGAGGGGACACAGAACAATTAGGAACATCATCATTTAAGGGAGCAAAACATAAGGGGGAAACAGTCATGAAGGGGAAGAGAAACACGAGAGTGGAAACAAGCACCATATTAAACAATGATGGGGGTACTCACACCTATAATGGTTTTAACATTTTTAATTACAGTAATGTTACTATTTCCAAGGAACATTTTCATTGTTAGAAAAAGGGTTTTGTTTTGCTGTTTCATACCAGTTTGATCTTGTTGATGCTTTAGGTGAATTGCAACTCTTTACTAGGAAATTAAACTTTGCCATCCAGTATGGTTCAAACCCTTCTATTTCAGACATTAATCATTAAAAAAAAGTATTTACACCTCCATACCTCACCCTATTGTCCAAATATTTGAGAATGCATGTGAACAAGACATATATAAAATCAGTAAAACAAGCTTTTAAACCCATCCTAACTACTCAAGAGAAACTTTTATTAGACACCTTAATGAAAGACAGAAACACTGAGGTGATGAAGCCTGATAACGGAGTTGGTATTGTAATATACGACACTACTGATTATGTTGGAAAGATGTTTAATATATTACAAGATGATTCCATTTACAACAGTAGTTCTATAAAATCAAGTGAATACTGCTAACAAAAATAGATAATTTTCTGAATGATACTGTGATGCAAGGGACCTTAACAAGGGATTTGTAGGATTTCTTCACTTTAACCTCTCCTAGAATTCCCACTATTTATGGGATAACTAAGGTAGACAAAAATGTCCTGGACTCCCGTTTTAGACCAACTGCAGCAGCCCAAGAGTCTAAAATGTACCCTCAGGCCACCTATACAGATAGATGGCTTAAACCTACTTGTCCACACATTTTGAATGACTCTTGGGACTTTCTAGGATGTTTGACTAGAGATCTATGGGCTGACCATCTTACCTTCCAAAACACTGATGCAACAGATTTGTTTAGTTACATCCCTAAATGTGAGAGCCTAGAAATGTTTCTTGACAGTTTAAGAGACTGTAGTTCATTGCTAACTCTGAGGTGAACTTTATCACTGATTTGATGAAATTGGTGTTAGATAATAACTTTATTTACTTTGAAGCCAGCTTATATAGACAGATTAGAGGGGTGACAATGGGGCAGCTTGCACCTCTACTTATGTTAACCTAGTCTTGGAGAGTGGGGAATTAAATTATGTTTTTACAAATGAATGTTTTAAACATTGTAAATCATATTTATGTTTTTTAGACAATATTTTTATTTTATGGGACAGACCTACTGACAAGATAAGCGGTTTTATTATTTTTAGCAGCCTCTATGACATTTTTAAAACATACATATCATTGCAACAAGGATGCAATTAAAATTATTTGGCTAAAACTACAGGTTTTGGTGAAATGGGTTTGAATCAAAGATATATAGAAAATCCCATTTAGTACTTCTTATTTATATTTTGACAGTTGCCACCCTTTTTCTTGTAAAAAATTATTATTAAAAGTCAATGTATCAGGGTAGCAAGAATGACCTCCAATAGAGATATGCTGCATATTGAAATGGAAAAACTTTGTGATATATTTTTAGTCAGAGGTTACCCTAAGTGTTTGGTGGAAAATGTTATCACTGAGATGACTAATGAATGGGATTTAAGATATAAACCATTGTTAGGTATTGGTTCGACTGGTAGTGGGAATGTTGCACCTAAGAACACTGGTGAGTTTGACAGTTTTAAAGGAGCTTTGGTTTTAAAGTATTCTAAACAGTCTAATGATAACAAAAGAATACTAAGGAGGAACTGGAAGATAGTAAATGTGAATATGTCCTTGGTCTCTGATGTAGGGAAGGAACAACATTGTGCATACAAAACAGCTAATAACATAAAGGGGAGAAGAACAAGGCTGTTCCAAATAATCAGTTTAATGATATTAAAGGAATAACAAAACGTGATAGGTGTGCTTATTGTAATGATATTTTAGTAAGCGACAAAATACATGTAAGTACAAATAGTGAAGTGATGGTTAGATTAAAAACAGAACTTGTTTATCTCAAAGAGTAGTATACATTCTTAAATGTTAATCTTGCACAGCATTTTATGTAGGCAAAACTGACAGAAGAGTAAATAAAAGGATTTACAAACATAAATATGGTATAAAACACCACAACATTAACAATGCTTTATATAAACTTTCCTTAACATGTACAGATTTTACACAATTTAAAATTAATATCTTAGGCACAGTTGAATTGGACCTTAAAGGGGGCTGTTGGGAGACCAAACTCGAATACAGGGAACTATACTGGCAGCTGAGTTTGAACGCAGCCACCCCTCTGGGTATTAATGAAAATATATCCATTGCACCTATTTTAAAATTGAGGGCAGCAATGTTGTAACTGGTAATTTTGATGGTTCATCATTTTTAGGGGGGTCCTGTTTATGTATAATGTATATTTTTATTCACATTCATATATTATATTGGCGCAAATATATTTATAGGTTCATAGATTAGTACTAGGCTAACTGCCCTTGCGAGCTATTTTAAGCCTAGCCAATTATCCTTTGTGAGACTCAAACCCTGAACCTTGAGTTTGTAAGGCAAACACCTTAACCATTAGGCCACCCTCCTTATCCTGTATTTTGCATTTTCTATTGTGTTTGCAACCTGGGTCATTCCTGAAAAATATTTTCTGTGGATCATTTCACCTACTCATTTAAGATAAAAAAACTATACAAGCATTAAAAGATACTCTGGAGTTACGTAACACATTTAAAATAAATATATGTTTCCACAGAAAAAGGCTGCTAGGCAAAAGGAATGAAATGCTTGAAAAAAGATGGCTTCAGTGAAAATAAAGTGTGCAACTTTAATAAAAGTTGTGCTTAAAGTGTATACATAATGACTTAAGCTGAAGTGTGTGTGTGTGTGTGTGTGTGTGTGTATGTGTGTGGGTGTGTGTGTGTGTAAGGCCACACAAAGTACAGTTGTGTACACTTACCATAAATGTAGATGTTCCAGTGTATTTACCGTTGCAGTCATATTTATGCATTTTTCTATAAGTATTTACAACACATTTATACTTCAAGATTGATTTAAAGAACAGGGAACATGTTTTTGAATATTTTATAGTTTTAAAACACACATATATATAACTATTATTTCTCTTTTAGTTATCTAAGACGAAACAGGTGTGGTATCTAAGTTTATTTGGTGTTTTTATACACATTTTTTATGCACACTCCGTGAACTTTATGTGTTGCTATTGTCTTAATAGTTTGAACTCAATTTATTTGATCTAATTTGTTTTAATTATTTTATTATTTCATTGGTTAATTGATAGAGGAACTATAAAAGTTAGGTAGTGGTACTGAAGTACTATGTTCCGATGAAGTCTTGAAGCTTAGACAAAAATGCTGTATTGTTAATTTTGGCATTAAACATTTACATTTTAATTTTGCTATTATCTTTGTTTATTAAACGTTTTGCATTTATTTTTTGTATCCTGGCTCTTTGCTGATCACTCCAGCACACCTGTTTTTGGTTATAAGAGCTAAGAATTTGAAAGAGCTAATAATTTCTAAATTGCTTGATAAACAATTGAAGACTTTTGTTACTAATAGACAATCTTGTTTTAAATCAGATCTTCTGTAAAATATGGGATGTGCACTTCCTTGGATGCAAAGAATAATCAGCAATCATAATCACATAATTATCTTAAAGGAATGCAGCAAGACAAATTTCCCCAACGTATCTGCACAGGAAAGCAACATCTGTGGCATTACAGCTTGATTTTGTTAGAATCAGTAGACCTCAACATTTTTCAGAGACGTATGATGGCGTTTTGATTAATGTGAACCAAACTGACTTAAGTGCCATGTCTTGTATAAGAAATACTGAAATTTGTTGAGATGAATGAGCGGTAGTAAGGGGGTTGACTCCAACCATTGTACAGGTTTTAAATTCATACTGCTAGCAGTAAGTATATGATGAGTAGGAATAGTGTCTCTTGACCCACACTGTTGCAAGTTGTATAATATGTGAGGGTTGAGTGGCTTTAAGAGGATATTGAAAATGTGCTCTGCTGCCTTAGGTAACAGCCAAAACCTGTCACAGCAAAATCAGCTTTACACTGTCTTGCTGTAGATCTTTATGAGTTACAATCCCTGAAGTGCCTTCTTACCACCAGTCCAATATATATATATATATATATATATATATGTACATACACACACACACACACACACATATATATATATATATATATATATATATATATATACACACACACACACACACATATATATATATATATATATATATATATATATATATATATATATATATACAGATATTTGTATATATAACATATATAAATACCCGCACAGAATAGTTTACAGAAAGTTGGACAGGGTAAATTATAACTCTCCCACACATACTAAAACCCTTGTCCCACACTCACATTATGCTGCCACTAGTCAAACTAATTAGGTTAATAAATAACTGTTTACCCTTAAACTAGGCCAACAGTTCAGTAGCTGAATAGTAGCAATAGTATGCATAGCCAGCCTTAATATTTTGAATGAATACAGGAAAATAACAAAGAGTAAGATAAAGTAATTTGGATATTGTAGGTAGACCAAGATGGGGGCACTGGGTGGAGTGGGGGCCACTGTGGAGCCGTTTTCCCTAGGGCACCAGTTGACCAAAGGCCATCCCTGTAGTATGAGAAGTAATACTTTGAAGCAATGTTTCCCACAATTAGTTGAACAACATTTTAACATGCATACCCTGAAGCTAATACCATTAATAAATCACCAGCTACAAGGCATTTAAAATGAAAGTAACCTTTCATACTTGGAATAAAGATGATAAAAGCTTACAACTGAAAGGTAATATGCAAACAGAACTATTCTTGCACAAGGAAGCTGAACAAAGAAGTTATGTCTTACCATAACATTCCATCTGTGTTGTTTATCTTCTTTTATTCATCACTGATGGGTTCGGCTCAGAACCAAATCGGCCTTTTTACCAAGCTTGCGCCAGCCAAAAAAACTTTCGAGCTAAGTCTCTACCCAGACTGCCCTTCTCCTTGTTACCTCAGATCGAGTTTGCCAGAGAAAGAGAAGTAAAGCCGAGGCCACTTCTGCGCAAATACCCTAGGACACCACTTAGACCCAAAGCATCCCCCAGGAGCCTTTGGAGGGGGAAGGAGGGTGGGAAGTGATGAATGAAAGATGATCAACAACACAGATGGAACGTTATGGTAAGACATAACTTCTTTATCTGATGTTGTTAATCTTCTTTCCATTCATCACTGATGGGGCAGAATCCTAAGCTACCTTGAGGTCCATGGGTGGCCCTTATGGAAGAACATTCCTGAGTACCACTGAGCTGAAGGCAGCTCTCCCTCTGGAGACCAAGTCCAATTTATAATGATTGATAAAGGTATGAGGCTTAGTCCACGTAGCTGCTGCATAGATGTCATTCATGGAAGCCCTGGAATGGAAAGCTACAGATGTTGCCATAGATCTAGTGGAGTGAGCTTTAACTTTTGGCATAGGTTCATTATTGAAGGAATAGATGAAACGTATGCAGTCCCTTAGCCATTTTGATAACGTAACCTTGGAAACAGCCTCTTCCATTCTGGGCCCAGAAAAGGAGATGAAAAGCTGTTCAGATTTATGAATGGGTTGGGTCCTGCCTGGGTAAAATCTCAGTTGTCTATGTACGTCTAAGGAGTGAAGGCAGTACTCTCCTCTACTGCAAAATTCGGAAAGAACACTGGAATGGTCTGGTTTATGGAGAATTCAGAAAAACTTTGGGAAGGAAGGATGGATTCATCCAAAGTGATACTCTGTCTTTGTGAAAGACCAGATAGGGCCTCTTGATACACAATGCCTGCAGCTCTGAGACCCTTCTGGCAGATGTGATGGCTACCAAGAACAAGGATTTCCAAGACACACAGTTTAGATCACACTTCGCAGCAGGTTCAAAAGGTTTTTGAGTCAAAGACTGAAGGACTAAAGTGAGGTTCCATGGGCTGCCTGACAGGAGGCCTGATATGCGAGGTCCCCATGAGGAAGGCCTTGCATAGGCATAAAGAGATAAGAGGGGTACCATCTATACCGTTGTGGAAATTAGAAATTGCCACTAGATGTACTCATATGGTAGAGGCAGAGGCTCCATTATCAAAAAACTTAGCCAAGTACTGAAGCACACAGCAGTTACTGGAGCCGAATACGGGTCTAGCATGTTATCCTTGAATCAGATGGAGAACCTTTTCCATTTATCCTGATATAGTCTTCTGGTGGATGGTTTATGAGAGGCCAGAATGATGTCTTGAACAGGCGAGGAGAGATTAGCTTGCCTGGTGACTAATGTTAGTGGAGAAACCAAGTTGTCAGTTTGAGACTGGACAGATTTGGATGACTCAACCCTTGGGGGTCCGTAATCAGATCTGGTAGAGGGTCCAAAATCCACGGCAGGTATACTAGGTGAGGCTGAAAGAAGGAGATCCAAACTTGTCTAGGCCAGACTGGAGCTATGAAGATCACCTGCTTTGCATCTCAACCGAAGAGCTTTCTTTAGAAATTGTGGAAAGAGGGGGATGGGAGGATAAGCATAAAGAAGTCCCATGGGCCAAACATGGATTAGAGCATCCATCAGTGATTCCCCCTCCAGGGGAAGTAAGGCGAAATAGCTGCTGCACTTTTTATTCAATGGGGAGGTGAAAAGATTGCAGCAAGGCTGGCCCCAGTGGCTGAAGATTTCTGTCGCCACATTGGGGCTGAGAGACCACTCATGACGCATGAGGATGCATCTGCTCAGTTTCTCCACAATTCACGTTGGAGCTCCTCGGGATATGCATTGCTATCAGAAAGTGGTTGGAAGTTATCGCCCACTGCCAAATTCTCATGGCTCCTCGACATAGGGGGTAGGACTTGGTTCCTCCTTGCTTGTTGATATACCAGACCACTGACATATTGTCGGACTGAATCCCAATTGTCCCGGAAGGGAAAGGCAAATGAAAGGCCTGCGGCGCAAACAGCACAGCTCTCAGTTCCAGAACATTGATATGCAGGTGGACCATGTGCCTTGGACTATCTTTCCCTGGAAATGGCCCCTCCACCCGATCTGGGAAGCATCCGTGGTCACAATAGCTCTGGGCTGAGGGAATTGAAATGGGCAACTCCAAAGTTCTACGTCTGGCCTCATCCACCAAAGAAGGTCCTGTTTGCAGGAGTTGGTTATTCGAATGTGGTAATGGAGGGGGTGATAGTTTGAGAACCATTGGCAAAGAAGGAGCCACTGCAGGATCCGCATGTGTAGCTTTGCTAGAGGCACTATCGGGATTGAAGCTGCCATAGAGCCTAGGGCCTGAAGAATTTCCCTTGATGAGACTTTTGTTTGAGAGAGTATCACTCGGAGCTGAAGCTTCAATCAGTGGAGTCTGTGAATTGGGCATGATACTAGACAGGACTGAGTATTGAACATTGTTCCAGTGAACTCTGTTTGTTGTGTAGGAGTAAGGTTTGATTTCTCCCAATGTATTGTTATTCCCAACAATTTTGCCAGAGAGAGAGAGTATAATGCAGTGTTGTTACCAGAAGATGCTTGGTGGGAGCAGTGAGGAGCCAGTCGTCCAGATATGAAAACAGAATCCTTGTGGTCTCAAGTGAGCTGTTACCACTGCCATGCATTTCGTGAACACTCTGGAGGATGTAGACAGACCTAATGGCAGGGCACAAAATTGATAATGACTGGACCCTAGCCAGAATTAAAGCAGACTCCTGGAGCGTTTGTCCATCTTGATGTGGTAATACGCATCCTGGAGATCTATCGAGCACATCCAATCACCTTCTCTTAAAAAGGGAAGAATGGACTGAACCGTGACCATCTAGAATTTGGTTTGGGTGACAGACTTGTTTAAGTTGCTGAGATCCAAAATGGGTCTTTTGTCACCAAAAAGAATCTTGAGTAAAATCCGGATCCACTCTGGTCTGGTGGGACTGGATGGATGACTCTTTTTTGAGACAGCTTTATAGTCTCTGAAGCTGCTTCTTCCCTTTGACTGGGTGGAACATCAGGAAGTTCTCTTGGAAGGTTTGGCTGATAAGAAAGGAGAATAGTGTAACCTTGAGTGATGATACTCTGCAGCCAATGATTGCGATCAGTGGTAACAGATTGCCAGGCAGCTTGGTGCAGAGAGAAACGACCCCCGACTGCTTCCAGAGGTAAGCAATCGGGCTGCTCCTTAGGAGCTCTGGTAAGGCTGCCCAGAGAAGGAATCCCTGGAGCCTTGGTTATGAGGACCTCCTCTGCCTCTATAGGGGCATCTCCCGGAATTGTCACCCCCTCTGCCCCCTGGGGGTATCATCAACACATGCGGCACAGAAAGGATGCTGAGATATTTTGTGCCACATTTTTTAACTCCTCTGATTCCTGGAGAAGGTACATTGAGGATTGAAAAAATGTAGGCCTACGGCAGACAGGGTCTTTCAATCTTGCTCACACCTGGCTAGCGTGTCCTACACTTTGGAGCCAAAAAGGGATGAACTTCGATGGGAGCACTCAAAAAGGAAGACTTGAATGGGTCTGCAAGGTCACAAATGCGCATCCAGGCATGATGGCTCATGACAGTGCCTGAACCCGCTGCTCTAACCGCCTCCTTCGGTAGCATGTGAAAGCAACCTCATGGACGAGTTGGATATCGATTCCAAGTTGTGAGCTGCGAGTCCACTTTGTCCCTGACCTCGTCAGACAACTGTCCTGCAAGTGTCCCAGAGATTTCGGAGATCAAGTCCCTCTGGTGCCTCGTAAAATGTACCAAATAGTTCAGGGATCATATAGCAAAGGTCCCTGAAGCATAAACACGCTTCCCAAGTCTGTCCACCGCCCGGGACTCCCTGTTGGGCAGATGGACAGCAGGACTTTCCTCAGCCAAGTCCTTTTTCGTGGCTGCCACCATCACCATAGCATCGACTGGTAACCCTTTGGACCAATGCGGGTTCTCCTCGAAAGGGGAAAGAAATTTGTCTGGTCTTCAATGGATCGTCTCAATGGAATCATGGTTCTTCCAAGCCCGCTGCACGACGAGCTGTATGAACCAGTCAGCAGGCGGGGTCACCCAAGAGGTAGAAGGCCAGGTGTGAAAAGCCTGGAGGAACACAGACTCCTCAGATGAAGGGTTGGAGGGTTTCCAGTCATCTCACTGCTTTAGCATTTCCCGGATGTCACCGAAGGAGACATCATCAGGAGGTGACCACAGGGACCCTTCACCATCATTGTAATCCGTGTCTTCAGTTAAGGACTCCTCAGGTGAGTCCATGTGCTTCCTTTTGCAGATCCTCTTTCGAGGGGGATCCTCAGCGGAGGTCTCTGAGGAGGACTCGGAAGAGTGGGTACCCTGAACAGCGGTGTCCTTAGGCTTTTCTGCCCGGTGTCCCGGGGAGGTGGTCTGTAACAGCTGTAGCTCAGGGGGCAAAAACTGGGGTTCCGACATCAGAGGAGTCACGACAGAAGCAAGAGCCCTCTCCATTGCGTGAAAGGCAGGCCTGCCCAAAGATGGATGGGAGCCCAGAACCGAGAAAGACAACCTCTGGGCCAGGGTCACACCCCGCTCCAACTAACCTGCCTCCACGGGTGGAACCTCAGCAGGATCGGTGCGGATATGGCTATTGGAGCTGAGGATGGAACCAAGAGTAAAGACGGCTCCATGCCCCAGGCCAAAGCACCAATCTCCCAATCCCCAGATTGTGGAAGAACCGGTTCCACAGGAACCGAAGACCAAATGGGGCAAACTTGGAGCTGTAGTGAGATGCACTGTAGGTGCCAAGGTGATGGGTTCCAAGAAGGATGTTGGAGCAGAAGGCTTTGAAACCAAGATGGTCGGAGGAGGAGTGTAAGATGGAGTCCATGGATAAGTCAACCAAAGTCCTGCTGGTGGATGGGTCTTAGAAAGTGTGGGTATTCCCCTGGCTAACAACAGCTGGTCCACAAGAAGCACCATGTCATGTTCCAACAGGCTCCTCGTGGATCTAGTGGATACTCCGGACGGAGAGTCAGAATGTTCAATAAAGGGGCTATATGCTTGGCCTAGAACTGGATCTACAGAAGGGGAGTATCGGGTCCATGGTGCAAAGTCTGTCAGCACTGAAGTCTCAAGTTTCAAGACCAGATGAAAAGGGGTCAAATCCAGTGAAGCCGGTACAACGCTCGGTGCCGAAGTGGCACTCAGAGCCAAAACGGTCAGTTCCAAAATGGTAACTAATGACATAGACGAAGGTGTGATCTGAGCCGAAGTGGCCACAGGTGCCAGAGTCGAAATAGGCATAGTAAGGTCTATAATCGGTGACAGAGGCAGGACTGGTGCAGAAACTGGCACTGGTATCGAAGGTTTTGAAATGGTCGGAGCTGAGGAAGACAGCACTGTAGACGCAGATTTATGCTCCAAATACAATTTTGGGACCTCTGATTTCACAGGCTTGCCCTGATCACCCGATGGGGAGGAGTGAACTGAGTGGGACCCCTTTTCGTCTTTAGTAGGAGTGGTTGAGACCTCCATTACAGAAATGGCCTCTGAAAAGGGAGACTTGAGTAACCCTTTCAGAATCAGTATATTTCTGTGCTCATTAAGAGTTCGTTGGCTGAAACTCTGACAAATGTCACACGGAGGCTGCACCGAAAGGTGGGGCACTCCTAAACAGTATACACAGTCATTGTGAGAATCGCTATTAGGTAACTTGCCATGACATGAAGCACAATGCTTAAAATCTGAAGTACCCTTCTTATCTGACATCTTGATAGAGAGACAGCACAGGCCAACAGCATAATGCAATTGGTCAAACACCGTTCAAAGAAGTCATAATTATAGCAATACAGTGATATGTAGAGAAAAAAAGAAAAACCAAAGCTAATAGGTTAAAAAGGAAAGACAATACCAGCTATGGTAATGAATGAATACTGCAAGGGTAATGGAGGAAAGGCCATACCAACAATGGTACTTGAATGTTTACCAACAGTAACAACGGGTAGAGAACAGAGGAAAAAAACAATGTCAGACAGAAGAAAACACACTAAAAATACTATTCGCTCAATAAAATATGAAGATATCGAAAATGTTCCACACACCCAGCAAACGAGATCTGAGGTAACAGGGAGAAGGGCATTCTGGGTAGAGACTTAGCTTGAGAGTTTTTTGGCTGGCGTGAGCTTGGTAAAAAGGCTGACTCGGTTCCAAGGGCTCAGAACCAAACCCATCAATAATGAATGGAAAGAAGATTAACAACATCAGATAAAAGCTTTAAGAAGAGAGGTGACATATACACTAACCCACTACAAATTAAACACACTATACTACACAAGGACAATACAAGGTTACTTTCTCATGGAACTTGTACTGAGAAAATACCTAGCAGGCTGCTGGGTCTGCACCTGATCAGCTCCTGGTTAAACCCATACCTTATAAATGCTAATGCAACTGATACTCACCCTAAGAAACTAAACTTAGCTTATCTTCTTCTTCTTTCAACTGCTCCCGTTAGGGGTTGCCACAGCGGACCATCTGTTTCCATTTCTTTCTGTCCTCTGCATCTTGCTCTGTCACACCAATCACCTGCATGTCCTCTAATCCATAAACCTTATCTTAGGCCTTCCTCTTTTCCTGTTACCTGGCAGCTTCATCCTTAGCATCTTTTTCCCAATATACTCTGCATCCCTCCTCAGCACATGTCCAAACCATCGTAATCTTCCTCTCTGACTTTGTCTCCAAACCTTATAACCTGGGATGACCCCCTAATATACTTATTCCTAATCCTGTCCACCCTCATCATACTCAGTGCAAATCTTAACATATTTAACTCTGCTTTGTCCAGCTCTGACTCCTGCCTTTTTGTCAATGCCACTGTCTCCAATCCATATAACATAGCTGGTCTCACTACCCTCTTGTAGACCTTCCCTTTCACTCTTACTGGTACTCGTCTGTCACAAATCATTCCTGACACTCTTCACCCACTCCATCCTGCCTGTACTCTCTTCTTCACCTCTCTTCCACACTCACCATTACTCTGAACTGTTGATCCCAAGTATTTAAACTCATCCACCTTCACCACCTCTACTCCCTGCATCCTCACCATTCCTCTATCCTCCCTCTCATTTACACACATATATTCTGTCTTAGTCCTGCTGACCTTCATTCCTCTTCTCTCTAGAGCATATCTTCACCTCTCCAGGGTCTCCTCCACCTGTTCCCTACTCTCACTACAGATCACAATGTCATCTGCAAACATCATAGTCCATGGGGACTCCTGTCTGATCTCATCTGTCAACCTGTCCATCACCATTGCAAATAGGAAAGGGCTCAGAGCTGATCCTTGATGTAACCCCACCTCTGCCTTAAACGCATCCGTCACTCCCACCGCAGACCTCACCCCTGTCACACTACCCTCGTACATATCCTGTACCA
This sequence comes from Protopterus annectens, assembly GCF_019279795.1. Taxonomy (NCBI): domain Eukaryota; kingdom Metazoa; phylum Chordata; order Ceratodontiformes; family Protopteridae; genus Protopterus; species Protopterus annectens. The sequence goes on along the minus strand of NC_056743.1, from coordinate 416,031,842 downwards.
CTCTTACATTCTTCTCTGACACTCCCGACTTCCTAATACAATACCACAACACCACAACTCCTCTCTAGGCACCCTGTCATATGCTTTCTCTAAGTCCACAAAGACACAATGCAACTCCTTCTGACCTTCTCTGTACTTCTCCATCAACACTTTCAGAGCAAATATCGCATCTGTAGTGCTCTTTCCTGGCATGAAACCATATTGCTGATCACTAATCATCACCTCCCTTCTTAACCTAGCTTCCACTACTCTTTCCTGGTCAATTTAATCCCTCTGTAGTTACTACAGCTCTGCACATCACCCTTATTCTTAAAAATCGGTACCAAAACTAAACTTACCTTATAAATATTAAAAATAATGTGATCATCCTGTGCTATATGCAAATACCCCACCTTTTTTTTTTTTTTACCTAGCAGGTTCTACTAATCTATCAAGACCGCTTAAACAACACTTTTCTTTCACTAACTCTCTCATACTGTTTATTCTACAACTAATCTACATAATTGTCTTGAAATTCTATTTCTGTATTAGCTTACTACTCCAAACCTATTCCACTCTTGACACTTTTTATTTTATTTATAAATGTGCATCGTAACTTCTCAATTATGTACTATTACTTACTTATTTATACCCCATGGCTAGAAAAAAAGAAGTTATGTACTTAACATAATGTTGAATGTGTATTGTCCATCTCAACCTTTATTCTCACTGATGGGTTGGATCCAATACATCTGATCCATCTCGGCCATTTCAAAAGCACGGGCCTTCAGCAAAGCTTGTGGGCATTTTTCCTTACCCATAAAGCAACTCCCTAACTTCCTCAGATCTTGTTTGCCCCAGACAATTCATATGGTGGTAATTGTTATTAGATATATATTATTTCTGAGGCTATAGAGTCCTGTAATATCCAATTAGTACTACTCTGTCTCCCAGGAGTTTAGGCATGGGGTATGGAGGGTGGGTTGTGAGAGTAATGGTCGAAATGGGCAACACACATGGAATGTTATGGTAAGTACATAACTTCTTTATGTGATGTCAATCTCACCTTTATTCTCACTGATGGGACTGTGTCCCAAGCTACCTGATTCTTGGGTGGCTCATGGGAGAATATTCCTCAGAATCATAGAACCAAAAGAAGCTCTAGTCCTGAACGCCAAATCCACTTTGTAATGAGTAATAAAGGTATGAGGTTTTGCCCATGTCGCTGCAGCACAGAAATTATCCAAAGGTAACCTCACTTGAAAGGCTGCAAAAGTGGCTACCGACCTAGTGGAATGAGCTTTAACAGGGTTAGAAAGAGTTTTGTTCTTAGAATTTTAAATGAAGGCTATACACTGTGAAAGCCATTTGGATAAGGTAACTTTGGACACTGGTTGGCCTTTGCTAATATCAGAATAAGAAATGAAGAGCTGCTCTGACTTCTTAATTTCTGAAGTTCTGTGCAAGTAGAAACGTAATTGTCTATGAACGTCCAGAAAATGCAGTGAATATTCCCCTTTATTTTGGAAGTTTGGGAAGAAAACTGGCAGCTCGATATTTTGACTGAGGTTACGTTCCAACACAACCTTGGGTAGAAATGAGGGGTTAGTGCATAAAGACACTCTGTCCTTATGAAATATTAGGTATGGTGGTTTGGCAGACAAAGCTTGTAATTGCAAAACTCTCCTTGTAGAAATAATAGCCACTAACAGGAGTGTTTTCCAGGAGAGATACATCAATTCACAGGTAGCAGATGGTTCAAAGGGAGCATAGATAAAATCTGACAAGATGAAATTCAAGTCCCAAGGCGGTGATGGGTTCTTGTATGGATGTATTATCATTGTGGTGCCTTTCAGGAATGTCCTACAATGTCTGTGTGACATGATTCAGGACCATTTTCTCCTATATGAAAATTTGAAATTGTTGCCAACTGAACTCTAGTAGTGGCTGCAGCCGCACCTTCATTGAACAGTTTTGCCAAAAATTCTAGAATAGAATGAATGGCTGCAGTAAAGGGATCTATCAGGTTATTGTTGGCCCAAGCCACAAATCTCTTCTATTCACCTCTGTACAATTTCTGTGTTAATGATTTGTGGGAAGATAACAAAATATGTTTAATTGAAGAGGAAAGGAGAGGAAACCTGGTGATCAGGCAAACTGGAGCAGCTAAGCTGTTAGTCTGAGATTGTTCAGATTGGAATGAACCTTTCCTGACAGGTGGAACAGAAGGTCTGCAGCAGGGTCCAGAATCCATGGTTCGTCCCATACATGAGGCTGAAGAAAGGGGAACTAGATTTGGCAATGCCATAGCAGGCACTTTGGAATACTGTCATCTCCAAAAAACTTGCTTTCTGCAAAAAATCTGGGAATTAGAGGGATTGGTGGAAAAGTATAAGCAAGTCCCGGGGGCCAATCGTGAACAACTGCATTCCCTGGTGACTCTCTCACAGGAGTGATCAGAGCAAAGTAGTTGCTGCATTTGGCACTGGTGGGCAATGCAAAGAGATCGCAGCAAGGCTAGCCTCATTTTCAGAAGATCTGTTCCATAACTTTCTGATTGAGGGACCACTCATGTGAACATAAAATGACTCTGCTCAATTTGCCTGCAATTATGTTGGATTTCCCTGGGATGTGCTTTGCTATCAGAAAGCGGATGGAAGCTGTTGCCCACTGCCAGACCCTCAGGGCTTCTCAACAAAGGGGGTAAGATCCGGTTCCCCCCCCATTTATGTACCACACCACAGACATGTTGTCCAACTGGATTGGTAGTGTTCCCAGAGGGAGGGAGTCTTGAAATGCTTGCAACGCTAAAAGCACCACCCTCATCTCCAGGATGCTTATGTGCAAATGACCCTTGTGTTGTTACCGGATGCCCTGAACTGTCTTCCCTACATAATGTCCCCCACCCTATCTAGGAAGTGTCTGTAGTCACAGTGGTTAGGGGTTGAGGGGGAATGAAATGACGGCCTTGAGATTCTAACAGATAGTAAATCCACCATTGGAGATACTTTTTTCAGGAATTGGTTATCATTATCTTATACATCATTGGAAGTTCTAAAATTGACCATTGCATTGAAAGTAACCACTGAAGAATTCTCACATGGAGATGAGCTAGGGGAATGAGAAAAACTGAAGCAGCCATTTTGCCCAGTACTTGTAGAACTAGCTTGGCAGAAGCTCATTTCTTTCTGATCAACAGTCTTACATAATGTTGAAGGTTGTCGACTCTGTCTTATGGAAGTTTTGCTGTCATTGTTGTTGTTTATCTCTGCTCCTACGAATATCAAGCTCTGACATGGCTCTAGAGCAGATTTTTTTGTAATTTATGATAAACCTTAGGGAGGAACAGAGATGTAGAGTATAGTCCCTGGCTTGTAGCAGAAGATGCCTGGCCGAGGCAGTTATGAGCCAGTCGTCCAAATATGGAAACACCCAGAATCCTCAACGTCTCAGGTGAGCCACCACTACTGCCATGCATTTGGTGAACACTCTGGGAGCTGTAGCGAGATCAAAGGGCAGAGCTTTAAACTGGAAGTACCTTGCTCCTAGCCAGAACTGCAAGTACTTTCTGGTTCACCTTGATCTTTTTGACAGATTTGTTCAGAATGCTGAGATCCAAGATGGGTCTCCAGTCCCCTGCTTTCTTTGGAATTAAAAAGAATCTTGAGTAAGTTCCGGATCCCTCTGGTCTACGGGGACTTCTTGGATGACTCTTCTTCTTAGCAACTTTTGAATTTGTAATATTGCTTGTTCCTTCTGACTGGGTGAAACGTCTGGAACTGACTTGTTTACGGGAGTGGGGAAGGAGAAGTGAATGACATATCCTCTGGATATTATGCCCTGCACTCATCTGTCATTTATCTTTTGCCAGGTTTCACGGTACAGAGACAATCTCCCGACTGCCTCCAGAGGCGAGCAATGAGGCACTCCTGTAGGAGCGATGAAAGGGTCTACCAAAGAAAGATTCTCTGGAGCCCTGATTCTGCAGGCCTCCCCTGCCACAAGGATAGCTTCTTTCATTATTGTTCCCCATTCTGCCTCAATGGGAACTTTCACCCTGTGTGCCCTGGAAAGACCTTTGTGATTTTTTGAACCACATCTTCCCACTACCTCTCTAACCTTGGGAAAGGGTCTGGTAGGTGTGTAAAAACACACTCCAGTGGCAGACAAGGTCTTGCTCTTCTGTTCATCCCTGGTAAGCATTTCTTTTACTTTAGGCTCAAAAAGAGAAGAGCCACCAAAAACGGCGTTAATGAAAGAAGACTTGAAGGGATCAGTGAACTCGCAAAGGTGCATCGAGGCCTGTCTCCAGAGAGAGAGAGATGCCTGAATGAACCACCCTACTCATTCCATCTGCTATATAAGATATAAGCCTCATGGAAGAGCTTACAACTGAAATGAGGGTGGCAAGCTGAGCATTGACATTATCTGCTGCCACGTCAGCTACAGCTTTATGTAGGGAGTCTGAAAGTTCCTTCAACAGGTTCCTCTGTAATCTGATAAAGTGGGTAAGGCAGTTCAGAGACTGCAAGGCAAAGGTCGCTGATGAAAAGATGTGCTTCCCATACCTATCCATGGTCCTGGAATCCTTATTCGGAAGATGGATAGAGGAACTGGTCTCAGTATCAACTACTACACCTTTAGTTAAGATGGACTTGTCCTTTGGGGCAGTAATGTACTTATTTGGCCTCCTAGGAGTAGGTTCTATGGAATCTAGGGTTTCCCAAACCTTCAGAGAGAATAATTCAATAAGCTCATCGAAAGGAGGGGTCACCCAAGAAGTTGCAGGGCAAGACCCGAAAGCCTTCAAGTATACCGACTTCTCAGCTGAAGGAGATGTGGACTGCCAGCCACCTCTCTGCTTTAAAATTTCCCAGGATGTCTCTAAAGGAGACATCTTCAGGAGGTGACCATGGGGAGCCCTTCTGCCTCACTGAGGTCAGCATCAGATGTGACAGACTCCTCCAGGGTGTCAAGATACTTCTTCTTGCAGGTCTTCTTCCAAGGGACCTTCTCATTGGGATAGTCTGGGGAGGTTTCAGAAGAGGGTGATGTCCCCTGTTGGACATCCTGAGGCCTGGGGTCTCTGTGGTCCTGTGGAGTGGGTATATGAGAAGACAAAGACACCTGCACAGAACTGGGAGGAAGATCCGAGAAAGGCTGTGTCTTAGAATGGGATGGAGTCAAAACCCTCCTCATGACTTCAAAGGCAGTCTGTCCCTGCTCTGAAGAACACCCTAGATCAGACAAAAGGGTTGTCAGCAGCACAGGAGTCAGAAGCTCTGAAGCAAAGGAAGGAGCCAAACTCACCCACGCTGAAGCCCCCAGAGGCAGGGTCGGATCCAGAGAGATGCAAACCGGCTCAGCAGACCTGACCGGAGAGTGTCAGCTCCTAGAGGTCTCCTGCTCTGACTGGGTGGAAATGGTTGGGCAGACATCGGATTCCAAGAAACTATGGGTCCCAGATCCAAAACAGATACAATTTGGACATTGGAATCTTCAGGCTCCGAAACCTAGGGGCAGATCGAAGGAGGAAAAGGCACTGAAGGCAAGGACTGTGTCTGATCCGATTCCTTTAGGTTCAGGTCCAATAACAGCTTGGCCAGAGCCGGTGTCTTTAGCAGCCGCTGCACTACCCTATCCACATCTTCGTCAGACAATCGCCTGGTGGACCCAGTAGAAAGGGTAGGAGATCTTGACTTTGTCAGAAAGGGTGACGGGAGCCGGGAAAGTATTGGTTCAAATGAAGGTGAAATGTGAACGGCTCCGATATCAGAATTCTGTAGGTGCTGAACACGTCGGAGCTGAGGGTTCCAACTGCTCTGATGCAGTCTTGGATCCAGCAATGACTGTCTGCTCTGAATGGTTCTGTTGGAGCTGACAGTTTTGGAGCTTTTTGCTTCGGCTCTGAAGAGGACTTTGGGGCAGAGGAAGTACGTTTTTGAGATTTCTCAGACTTGTCAGATTTGGTCTCAGGTGATGTAGCCTCAGAGAAGAGAGTTTTCAGCAATCCCTTCAAAATAAGCTTATTTTTGCACTCCATAAGAGCCCTCTGGATGAAACCATGGCATACGGATCATGACTCGGAGGTGAAGAGGCCCCAAGGAATACACACACAAAGTGTGTGAATCACTGAAGGGCATCTTCTTTCCACACTGCTTGCACTTTTTGAAACCAAGAGGTTTCCCTTCCTGTTTCTGTGACATTTTAACAACTAAGAGACAAGGGAAGAAATATACACACACACAAGCATGCCAGAAAGTCCTCTAATTTAAACGGACAGAGAAGAAATGTTGAAAAGATAGGGAGAAAAACCTGTTTTATTTATTTATTTATTTTTTAAGGACATCGTCCTTTAAAAACGGACGATAAAGAAGGGAGGAAACAGGACAGGAGAGGTAAATGTCCTCTAACTTAAACAGACATTAGTTCGACGTCTCTAACTGAAATAACTGAAACGGATGCTAACGTGGGAAATTAAAGGGCTAACGCTCACTCTAAATTACAGAAAAACAGGGTAAGGAAATAAATATATATATATATATATATATATATATATATATATATATATATATATAAAATAAACTACAATAACTATAATAAATTGTAATACCGTTAACAAGATAAGTATTGAAAGTAAAACCACTTAGCCCAGAGCTTGCTTCAGAACCTCCTTCACAGAGCAGCAAACGAGATCTGAGGAAGTTAGGGAGTTGCATTATGGGCAAGGAAAATGCCCACAAGCTTTGCTGAAGGCCTTGAGCTTTTGAAATGGCCTAGACAGATCCAATCCATCAGTGAGAATAAAGGTGAGACTGATAACATCACACTGAATATTATATATATATATTCTGACCACTGGGACCACTGCATCAAGATTAAACAGTGAAAGGCTCCTTTGTGAAAATGAGCATAGAAAACTGTTATGTGAGAAACTGACATGATCCCTAGTGTTTTTGAGACTTAGTGATGCTGGAGGTGTGGGTCAGTATAGGAGCAGTTCCACCACTGCAATGACTTTGTTAAGTAGACCTTTGAGACAGTTCCTTGTATAAATAAAACATAGCTAACTCCGAAGTTCTCCCTACCGGCTATAATATCATTAGACAAGACAGACCACTTCGTAAAGGGGGTGTAACTGCCTTACTGTAAAAGTCCAACTTAACTTTACATCAAATACCAAACTCCTACCCCTCCCCCAATAATTGGAACATAATTATCTCACAACTTCACCCTAAAAAGGTCATCACCACAATTGTGATCTATATTCCCCCTAGTAATACACCTGATAGCCTTGAAGACTTCTTATCCTGGTGCTCTTCCACATACTCACAAGAAACCCTTATTCTAGGGGATTTAAACCTAGATTGGTTCACCTGTATATCAGAACCACCAAGTAGTCTAATAAATCTCCATGGCTACCAGCAGCTAGTCCAAATTCCAACTAGATGTGATAAAAAAATCTAAAAGGGAATCCATCCTTGACTAGGTCCTAACAACCCCACATTATACCCTCATGCAGGCAGTCTCCCAGACATTTTAAGTGACCACAACATAATATACCTTATACGCAGTAGAACGAACATATGCAAAACCACTAACTATAAATCCACTAGAAACGCAAAAAATTTCTCTCCTGAGGTCCTCAATACTTTACTCTGTAACTGTGACTGGACACCCCTAAAAACCCTCCCACTTGACCAGGCTGTAGCATATTTCAACAAAACATTTCTACAACACCTAGACACTGTCGCTCCATTGCGCAAAATCAAGGTTATAACCTCTACAAACCCCTGGCTCAGCAAAGAAACCAAATAAATCCTCAAGTCCAGAGACACTGCCTGGCTTTACTATCAAAAAAACAAAGAAACACAAAGCCTAACTAAGTACCAAGAACTGCGCAAGTGTGCAAAAAAAATACATTAGGCTGGACAAAAAATCCTACTACAAGACATTAAGAACTAAATACCAACACAACCCCCACATATTTTGGAAAAATGTAAACCAGCTACTAAAATCCACCCAAAAGGCTACCCTCAAACCAACCACTCCTGATACTAAAGTTCCATCGAAACACAATTCAACTCCCACTTTGTGAACTCAATTCTATCCTTAGTATCACAGGACAGTTCCAACCTCACTATCCCCCCCAACACAAATAACACTAATACAAGCTTTACCCTCAAAAGAATTTCCACCACTTCAATCAAAAGCATGCTCTCCAAACTAAAAACCGCATCAGTAGCCAACCTACTCCACAGCTATTTCTTGAAACTCACAGCAGATGCTATTGCTATCCCAATCTCCACTCTCATAAACAGATCAGTTGTTGAAAACTATGTGCCCAAACTCTGGAAAATATCCTATGCTACGCCCATACATAAAGGCGGGACCTCCACTGAACTTAATAACTACAGACCCATTGATATACTTTCCCCCCTGGCCAAAATCCTAGAAAAATGCATCCATACCCAGGTGCTAAAATATATCATAGACAGAAACATCCTGTTACCTACTCAACATGGTTTCAGACCTGCCCATAGTACCACTACAGCCCTCCTCTGCTTTACAGACACAGTAAACTGTCTCAAAAACGAAGGCCTGCAGGTGTCAACTCTTTTTTGGATATGTCCAAAGCATTTGACACAGTCTCGCGCCAAATCCTACTAAACAAACTAGGCCAGTATCACCTATCAAATTCCACTCTTACCTGGTTCCAAAGCTACTTAATTGAGAGGTACCAAGCTGTGAAATGGGACAATTCTCTCTCTCTCCTCAGCTGCCCATAACTATAGAAGTCCCACAGGGTTCTATCTTAGGACCACTACTATTCACAATCTTCAGAAATAACCTCCACACCTCCACACAGCATGCATCTATCATTCAGTATGCAGATGATACTACCTTAATCTGTGCTACACAAAACATTCCCACCCTCTTACAAACAACTCAACTAGCATTCTCTGACATTGAAAACTACCTTACCAAAGCCCAACTTATCCTCAATCCAAAGAAAATGCAGCTTATGATTATAATCAGTTCTAACAAAAACACTGATAACAGTCAATTCACTATCTACTCCACAAATGCTACTCCAATCCCTCCAGTGGCACAGGCTAAGTTATTGGGAATAACCATAGACTCCCACCTAAAATTTGATAGTCATCTCAACGTAACTATTAAAAAAGTACATGCCAAACTGGGATCATTGTACCGTATCAAGCCATTTCTTACCAACAACACAAGATCAGCCATTGCTCGCTCCCAACTTCTATCCATCCTACTCTATGCATCTCCCATTCTGACTAATCTCAAAAAAACTGAACTAAGCAAAATGGAAGCCTGCTATAACAGAATTGCCCACTTTGCTGCAAATTGCTCATATAGAACTCATCACTATACTGCTTTGAGACAGCTCCATTGGCTTGAACTAACCAACCTCCTAACCTACAATCAGCTCTGCCTCTGTCACTCTGTCTATTACCTCCCCAATAAGTGTACTGTCCTCAAAAACCTTGTACATCATCACTCAGCTAAAAGGCCTCTTAGATCATCAAGCAAACTACTACTAGAAGTCACCAACAGCTACAATAGCTTTGGAGACACACTATATGGTAGTTCAGTGGCTAAAAAATGGAACTCTCTCCCCACTAGCATACAAAACACATTGTCCAAAGCCTCCTTTAAAAACCTCATTAAGCAGCATCTCAGGCAAAGTTGGCAGTGCCATGAGTGCTCCCCAGGCTAGTGAAAGTGGATAAGGTACACATACTAAACCTGGAGTACTTGATAATAGTTTTCACTCTTACTCCCAAGCACTGGCTAATCTACAGTGTATGTACTGTACCTGTGTACTATGTATGTATTCTACCTATGTTTCAAATTTCAGCTGTACATCACAAATCTATTAATTAACTTTATTTCTAAATTAATATTTTCTTGTTTGTTCTCTCCACTGTAACTGTTGATGTGCTGCATACCACTGTAAAAACATGTCTATTGTAATGTGTGTGTATATTGATCATGTCTAAATGTATCTGTAATTTTTCTATGTGGAGATTTTCTCCCCAGGCCTCTGCTGAAAAAGGGCCTTTTTGACTCAGTCAGACACCCCTGGTTAACAAATGTAAAATAAATAAATCAAAATTGTATCAAGACAGCAACTGACACATTTGATGTGTTGTGTGACCCGGAGACATGATTTGTCAAGATTAACTGTAATACCTAAAGGAAGGCAGAACTGTAAAAAGTGATCTCTGATTGACTTTTACGTCTGTTGCAATGAGGACCCAATCCTCTAGAAATGGGAGGACATGTACTCCCTTTAGTCATAGATGGGCTGTGGTAAAACTGAAGGGCAAAACTCTGAACTAGTTGTGGTTGGCTCCTAGCTGGAAGTGCAAGAACCTCTTGAATTCCTTTGTGATTTTAATAAGGAGGTAGGCATTTTGGAAGTCAATGGAGCACATCCAGTCATTTGCTTTTAGACATAGCTGAATCTCTTTCACCATGACCATCCTGAATTAGGTCTTTTTGACATACTGATTTAGGCTACTTAGATCTAAGATTGGCCTGATGTGTTTGCTCTTCACTGGAATAGCTTCCTGACCTTATCTGGTTTGGTGGGACCTCCAGCATGACTCTTTTGGAGGAGGAATAGAACCAAAATCCCCTTTTTGGCCACTCTCAACTGTCGAGATAGAACGTCTAAAAGCAGCTGAAGTTGCAGAGCTGGAGTATGGAAAAAGGGAACAGTATAGCCTCTGGATATTACCACGCTCTAAATCACTTGAGTTGCATGATGGCCAACCATGCATCAAAGTGGAGAGAAAGAAGCCCCCCTCCCCCAACTGCATTCAGAGGTGGGCAGTCAGAAAAGAAAAACTTCCGGATCACTGGTTCTGTTTTCCAGTGAAGGGACAGTGAATCCCCTGATGCAGCAGACCTCCATGACCTCTTGATTCTCATCCATTACAAGAACTACCTCTGCCACAGCCACCCCTCAGAATCAAAGATCTGCCACTGGAGTTCTCTAAACAACAGGGACGTGGAGCCCTTCTGATTCCTATTAAAGGATCATCGAAGGCTCTCAAATCTAACCTCTAAAACAGACAGATCTTGCCTTCTTTTTCACCTTGATAATTCTTTCCTTACCGTAGGACCAAAGAGAGCATAACCATCAAAGAGGTCATTGATGAAGTGAAGGATGCTTTAAAAATGTCTGCACAATTACAGAGCCAGGCATGGGATCTCATGGTGACACACACAGCTGTTGCCCTAACTGTCCCATCAGCTGCATTATGGAGCAAGCACATTAATAAGTATGTAATGTTCAATATTCTCCCCAGTGGTGTAATTAGCCGATTCTTAGCATCCTGCTGTTGTAGTTTATGCAATGTATCAACAGATTGCACTGCTAGATTCTTTTGGAAATGATTCATGTGAGTTAAATAATTTAATGCTCTGTAGGCAAGAGTGCCTGAAGTGTAAGCATACTTACCCATTATGTTGCCCTAAATTTCCTCTTAGGAGAATGGACAGAAGACTCAGCTGTCAGTTCCTTCTTGGTGGCAGCAAACAATCATAGTGTCCACCAGAGACACTGTTGAGCAATACTAGCTATCTTTAGGTGGGCACAAAATTTTGTCAGGTTCTTGAGGTATCTTTGTGGTAATGTCTGGCTCCTACCATGCCCTGCTGGTGACCAAGTCAATTACACATTCTGCTGGAGGGATCACCTAAGTGATAGAGACAGCACAACAGTATGCTTCAAATATTATTTCCTCATCTGGAGAGGATGGTTGAGTGGGCCAGAGTTCCCTCTGTCTCATTATTTCTAGGATCTCACCACATGAGGCATCTTAAGGAGGGATTATGAAGAAGCCTATCATCCAAGTCCATGTCTAATGTGAGAGACTCCATTTACAAGTCCACGTTTCCTGTTTCACATTCTCTTCCTAGGAATTTTTGCCTGGGACCAATCAAATTCCCATGAAGATTCAGTAACAACATCAATGGGTCCTTTGAAGATATCAGCTCTGTCTCTGACTATCATGATAAGAAGGTTCAGAAGCAGACAGAAGAGTATGTCAGGGTAAAGCTGCCACCAAAGGATGATGCTCTGAAGTCCGTCTCGGGGGGGTAATCATAAACCTCTTTATAAGCTATAGAGATGAGCTGAGATCCATCCGCATTGGGGAATCTAACTCTGGAGCCTCACCCATCCCCGCCAAAGAGGAGGCAGCGGGTGAGATCAGCACTCAAAGTCTGACATAGAAAATGGCCCCTCATTAGTCAGAGTTGAAGAAGGTGCAGAAGAGCCAGAAATGAGCAGCCACTGCATTGACCCACTCGATACTGAGGTCCTCGGAGTCAAGTGTTGGATGCAAACTGATCAGATGGAGAATTTATTGGCAATGAATCTACAGGCTTCAGGACTACTGGTACAAACACAGGCATCAGGGAAGAAGCTACAAAGTGAGAGTGAGCCAACCTGATCCACCCTAGAAACAGAGGAGGAAGGTATGACACCCAACTCTATCTGGGTCTTAAGAAAGACCCTCAACATGATTCCTGATAAGCTTCCTAATTACTCTTTTTTTTAATTATTCCTGTATGATCTAAAGGAGTTTACTGTAGCAGTCGAGTGGGGCCATGAAGAAAGATATCTGGACAGTTCCCTTTCAGAGGAATACCTGCTAAGGACCTTGCAGGTGATTTGTCTTTAATTATAACTCTCTCTGATGATGGAGACCTGTGTGCTGTAGTTGAGGAAGAAGGTAGAGGAGAAGAGCCCTTCACTATTCTAGGACTCTTCTGATCCATCGGAGATCGGGGCTTCTTTCATTTTCTTTTCTTTATTTACCCCTCCCTTTCCTTGCCTTTTCATTGCATCTTCTTTTCTAAGTTTTCTCTGAAGACAGAAGACCTGTAGTAATCAGTTTACTTCTTCTATCTACAAGGGTCCTAGGGTCCAAATCACTGACATATAGGGCAGCCTGCTTCCAAATGCTCACCTTAACAAAACACACAACATGTATCTGGATCTTGAGGCATAATCTCATGTTCACACTTCAAACATATTTTGAAACTCTCATCCAGTCTGCTGGGAAGTTACCCAAAACTAGAAAGCTAAGCAAAGAAAATTAGGTAAAAAAAAAAAAAGGTGCTAGACAGCCAGCCTAAGCATCATGAGGAGTCAGGGCAAGACAGATGGGAAAAAATGTATTACATATTACTCACAAGTAAGTACTAGGCTAGCTGCCCTTGCAGGCCATTTTAAGCCTAGCCAATCTCCCTTTTGTGCTTGAAATAACCTACCCTGTTTGGTTATAGATTGGCCTTACCCATCGCATGGTTGATAGTTATATATTATCCCTAATGAAAATAACTGGGATCATACCACAGAAAATTTGAGGGGATCAATGCATGGGATAAAGCATTTCGGAGCTGTCTCTGTCCATTATTAAAAGAAGGGGCAATCCTGAGATAAATTTTCTGTTTCCCATCCATAGATCTAACTTGCACTTGAAAATGGACAGGCATGAACTTTGTTGTATTAGGGATTATCAGCACAACATACTATGTTCAATATAAAACTTTCTAGAAATAGTCCCTGAAAAGACAAAATTTAAGAGAGCACTTAGCAGATACAGAAAAATGGTAGCAAACAATTTCTGGGACTAGGAAGGCACAGGCATTTTGGGAAATAAAAATTAAGGAGCTCAAGACAGACAGCACTGGCAGATGGTAAGACTCTGCAGTCTCAACAGTCAGATACAACTGAACTTAGGGATGCCATTTTGCAGAGTATGCAAATCAAATATACATTATCATGTGATTGCCACCAAAATTATTTGATGAATGGCTAGTACCCTTGGTTTAAGTCCTACTACTACCATCAAAAATATGTTTTGAATGGGCAGGGTTATGGGGTTTGAATTTCATCACTTTCAACAAAAATATGTTATGAACAGGCACTATTATAGATTTGAATATCAACATTGCCACTAAATATTATGTGACGGTTCAGGCTTTAAATCTGCACTGCTTGGTATCAAATGTGTGATATGAGCAGGGATATAGTCTCTTGATTCACACATCTGCAAATCCTGTAATACACCCATTATAGGATTTGCAGCTGTGTGGATTGAGAAATCGTGCAGGGTGCTTGGACTCCAGAGTTGAGAACCAAAAAAGTGTTCTTATTCTAAGTAAAAAAACTGTAGCAATGAATTAGTGTATCTCCTTGTTAGACTTATTAATTAAACATGCACAAACACACACACACACACACACACACACACACACACACACACACACACACACACACACACACACACACACACACACACACACACACACACACACACACACACACACACACACACACACACACACACACACACACACACATCATCCAATTATTTTATACCATTCCAGCAGCCACAATATTAATTGTGGCTGCTTAGATGACTACTTGCAATTGCACTGACACGCACGGGCTGTTCTGCACATTTTCAATAGCACAGATCATACCCCATAATAGCTTGTGTCTAGGGCAGATGTGCTTCCTTCATCTCACTCTGGCTACAGTCCTGCCCACCACTAGTAATCGAAATATGCCTCGAACTACTTTGCACACAAATACAATATTTTTCAAAAAACAATGAGAGGTAAATGATAACTCTTCAGCACAATTACCCTCATCCCCAATTTACAGTATGTATGCTGCCACCAGCCAAAGTACTTTGCCAACAGCATCAATTATTGGGTACCTTTAAAATAAGCCAATCTTTAAATATTTGAACGGTAGCAATAACTGTAGCAGTAGCACTTCAGAAGGCAGGTACCCAAAGTTATCTGTACACTTAGTCAACAGGCATACCCTCAAGTTAATAAATATATTATACACCATAAGAATTTAAAATTCAATAACACAATTCTTTACTTGAAATACGAACATAAAGCATTACACTTGGAAATATTCTTTCACACAGAAGTAAAAACTAAAGGCTTTAAAACAGGCAGATGAGGTGCAGCAAACACTATTAGCGAAACTAGTTCCTTATACAGTATATTACAACTCACCTATGTTCACTTCTAAATGCTTCTAGTGAGAAAAAAATCTAACAAACTATTCCTTAACAAGCAAAACCTTAGCAGACTTAAATTTACACTCTCTCTCTCTTTATACAAGTCCCAGGCAGCATTACCAGTGGCTTTAGTTTGAATTTTGCAAGATGCTTTTCTTGTTACCAGTTACCTACTTCTGGTGGAAGTTTGAACAAGCTCCTAACCAAGTAAGACATTATAATGGGACCTAATGGAACATCTTTCAAGGAACATTATTCTTTAAGAACAGCAAAGCTTTACTCAGCTAACAAACAGTTTCAGATTCAAACTGCAGTACATTTTCAATATAGCAAATGCACAATTAATTTCTACATACAAGTTTACAAGCATCTTTAAAACGCTACATTTTATAAAAATACAATAAGAATGCAACTTTTATCTTTTAAATAATTAATTCCATGCTTTTCTTAAATTAGTACTTTTTCAGAATGGTCCAAAAGTAGACGTGGATTCCTGGCACTGTAAAACCACACAAAAGGAGGAGAAAGGCAATGTAAAATCCAGCACACTTTATTGAAGGTAAGTGCTTTCGCAACCTGTCCTGGTTGCTTCTTCAGACCAAAATACCCATAAAAACCTCACTTCACTTTGAAACTCTATGTCACATGAGTGTAACTAATTAGATAAAAGAACAAGCACATTCAAAAACACATTCCAAAAAGTGTATGTATGCAAAAACAGCATTTTACAAAATAAAAATTAAAATTATTCCTATAAAAACAATAAACAATAAATATATAAATCTATAACCATATACATATATACATAAAATAACTAAATATATATATATAAAGTATATTAAATATCTGTAAATATCAACCAACTTTCTTCCTAAGCTTCCTATCCTTCAATACATGTTTAAGGGATCCATAATCATTAAGCCCTGGTGGTTTGTGGGCAGCTAACATAAAAATCCGTCTCAACTCCCTTTGCTCCGTTCTATTGCTTAAGTCACCTATCCTCACAGTCCTAGCAACTATGTCAATGATGGAAAAATAAAAATAATGATTCTCTCCACATTGTAACATATGTTTAGCTAGTGCACTATGTTCCTGGCGCCTCCTAAAACAGTATAGATGATCACAAATTCTTCCCCTTAACCATCTGTTGTTTTTGCCAACATAATACGCACTGCAGCATACAAAATGAGCCAGGTATATCATGTTCCTGCTCTCACAATCACCTGAAACCTTAAACTTGAATATTTTCCCACTCAACGGATGGACAAACACTGTATTTGTCTCTATATACTAACAGAACGAACAGGCATTACACTTTCTTGTCCCATAATTCCTAACTGACCTATGTCCTGATCCATCTGTATAGCAGAGCATCTGTTTCAATGATTTCCGATTCTTATATATAAAATTAGGTTTGTCCCCTACTATTGCACGTATCCTATCATCAGTGCCCAAGATGTACCAATTCTGATATATTATATTCTTAATTAAATTGGTGTCCACTGAGTGTGTCAAGCTAAAAAACACAGATTGATTCTCATTCTCTTGGGAGTCACCCCCCCCTTTTTTGGACTAGAGAGATAAGGTTTCCCTATAGTATTCCTTTTCACTCTAGCTTGAGTACAAGTCTCATTAACCTCTCTTTCATGATAGCCCCCAAATAAAAATTCATCTCTCAAGGTCGCTAGACTAGCTTCAAAATCTCGGTCCCTTGCATGCAGTCTCGACATCCGTATGCCTTGATTGTTAATAACATTTCTAAAAATATGGGGTGGGTGCATACTAGTATGGTGGACATAACTATTATGATAGCAGTCCTTCCTATATAACTTGCTATATGCTTTACCAATAATCACATCCATGTGTATTTTAATATCTAAAAACTCTATACTAGTTTGAGAGATATTCATAGTAAAGAAGTAGAAAGTCAGTGCTATTGTTTAAGTATTCCACAAACTTATATAACCTTTCCTCTGTACCCCCAAAGCAGGAACAGGTCATCTACAAAACGTTGCAAAAACAAAATCCCACCCTTATAGATGTTATCATTCATCATAAATGTGTGTTCCCATTGCGCCATAACCAAACTGGCGTAGCTATTGGCTGTAGGGGTCCCCATAGCTATGCCTCACGTTTGTATAAAATATCTATCATCAAATGTAAAGACATTAAACTCCAAAATGAGTTCTAATAAAAAGCTAATCAAGTCCACCTTATTCACACTCAATCAGCCTTCCTTAAAAAGGAAATCCCTTAAATAACATATCCCTTCCTCGTTCGGTATGCTAGTAAAAAGGGAGGTGACATCTAAAGTGACTAGAAATTATTTCCCTGTAAGTCTATAGTAGTTCAAAAAAGCGTAGAAATCTCCCAAAAAATGTTCTGAATCCCATAGCACAAAGCTGTACTGTGTAATTAATGGTCTCAGTTGTTTTTCCAAATATACTGACGCTGGCTCAGTAATCCACCCTGCCCCTGAAACTATCGGTCTAAAGGGGGGATTCATGATGTGCTTGTGAATATTTAAAATATTTATATAAATCGTCTGTTAAATTATTCTCTAAAAAACTGTTTCTAACTTGACGATTATAACTTTCAATCAACGTATATACTTCTGTTACATCAATCATCCTATAGGTATTTACATCTTTCAGTAAACTGTCAATAGACTCTAAATAGAATGACCGATCCATTACTACTAGAGTGTCCCTTATCTGCAGTCTTTATAATGATCTCTCTGTCTCCTCTAAGTCCATTTAGAGCTTGTTTTTCATCAAACGTCATGTTATAAAACTTTCTTTCCCTTCAATTGGAGCAAAACATTTCATACAAATCATTCTCACATGCCTTTACAAAAATCTCTAAACTGGATGGTAAAGCAGGTGAAAAAACACTAGGTTTCTTAAACAAATTCATATCAGTATTCTGTGTATTACTTACACCATACATTACTTTTAAAGCTGCATTTCGAGCAAACAGTCTCAGTTCTGTAAAAGTGTCCGGTAAAGCCGCTTGAGTTGCAGGTATGAAACCCAGGCCCTTATTCAGAATGTCAAACTCACATTGATCCAAAGTTCCTTTAGAGATATTGTAGACTAAGTGTTTTGCCACATTTTCTACAGTGTTTGAACTTGTCCTTCCCCTAGCGACAGTTTCCTCTTGAATTTCCTTCTTTCTGGCTCCATTTATAAACTCCTCTTCAAACATACATTGAAGGGGAGGGGCAGGACCTGAAAAGAACGATTCCGATTGGCACAGGATTCAGATTCCATTACAGCCGTCTCCTTATTGATTAGGATGACCTTCGGTCTCACTGCCTGTTCAGTTGTCAAGCTCGCCAGTGTATTACTATTGATAGCTTCTATCCCTTGCTGTTGGGATTTTAAAGAAACAGTTTCATTAGATGTCAACAGAACAGCTCCATTAAAGCTAGATAAAGATGGTCGAAGTTGTTGATCTCTGTGGTTTACAGCACCAGTATTTCTCTCAGTATGAGGAGCATTTGCTCTCGATTCTTTCGGCCATGCAAAGACATTGCCTTTTTGGAAGTCCGCTATATCTCTTTTTGATTTCTTCTGTTCACTCTGTAGAAGCTTCCGCTCGTAAGAGCGGATCTGCTCTGTCAATTCAGAGATGTGAATGTCTATTAAGCTATCCTGTGAAGACGTATATAGTGTTTCTTGTGCATGACATATTTTTTCACTTAGCTCATTTTCCAAAGGTGAAAAAAAGTCTATAATCAATTGCATGTACCGAATACTAGTATCTATATTTAGTTGCTGCCATTTTATTAGCAGCTCAGGATAAAGGGTACCATAGGAAGGCATATTTAGGATACATAAGCCCCTAGGTACTACCTTAAGCCTAATACTAGCTTCCATATGCAACCGCTGATATTGCAATCTCTTTAGCCGATATAAATCATTCTCTAATGTCCGTAACTGCTGTCGGACATCAAGGTGTTCTTGAATCTCATCTTTGTCATATTCTATAGGAGATGTAAAGTCACCTTTTAACAAAGGATTAGAGTCCAATGTAAGCAGTTGAACAAAACACTGAAGACATGCATTTCCATCATTCCGTTTAGTAGAAAAATCCACATTATCAGCTCCTTCTGCCATGGTCAACTGGGCTAAAACACCAAACACAGCAAACAGTTCAAAAAGAAGGAAAAGCCCAGTTGTTGAGTGCATGAAAAAAGACACAAAAACAGATAAATCCAAAAGTAGACGTGGATTCCTGGCAATGTAAAACCACACAAAAGGAAGAGAAAGGCAATGTAAAATCCAGCACACTTTATTGAAGGTAAGCGCTTTCGCAACCTGTCCTGGTTGCTTACTGAGACAAAAATACACATAAAAAACTCAATTCACTTTTAAACTCTATGTCACATGAGTGTAACCAATCAGATAAAAGAACAAGCACATTCAAAAACACATTCCAAAAAGTGTATGTATGCAAAAACAGCATTTTACAAAATAAAAATTAAAATTATTCCTATAAAAACAATAAATAATAAATATATAAATCTATAACCATATACATATATACATAAAATAACTAAATAACTATATATCTAAAGTATATTAAATAGCAGTAAATATCAACCAACTTTCTTCCTAAGCTTCCTACCCTTCAATACAGGTTTAAGGGATACATAATCATTAAGCCCTGGTGGTTTGTGGGCAGCTAACATAAAAATCCGTCTCAACTCCCTTTGCTCCGTTCTACTGCTTAAGTCACCTATCTTCAGTCTCAGCAACTATGTCAATGATGGAAAAATAAAAATAATGATTCTCTCCACATTGTAACATATGTTTAGCTAGTGCACTATGTTCCTGGCGCCTCCTAAAACAGTATAGATGATCACAAATTCTTTCCCTTAACCGTCTGTTAGTTTTGCCAACAAAAAACGCACTGCAGCATACAAAATGAGCCAGGTATATCATGTTCCTGCTCTCATAATCACCTGAAACCTTCAACTTGAATAGTTTCCCACTCAACGAATGGACAAACAATGTATTTGTCTCTATATACTGACAGAACGAACAGGCATTACACTTTCTTGTCCCATAATTGGAAAATCGTGCAGGGTGCTTGGACTCCAAAAAAGTGTTCTTATTCCAAGTAAAATAACTGTAGCAATGAGCTAGTATATCTCCTTGTTAGACTTATTAAACATGCACACACACACACACACACACACACACACACACACACACACACACACACACATACACACACACACACACACACACACACACACACACACACACACACACACACACACACACACACACACACACACACACACACACACACACAATCATCCAATTATTTTATACCATTCTAGCAGCCACGATATTAATTCTGGCTGCTTAGATGACTATGTGTATGAATGCACTGACACGCACCAGCTGTTCTGCACATTTTCAACAGCACAGATCATACCCCATAACAGCTTGTGTCTAGGGCAGATGTGCTTCCTTTATCTCACTGTGGCTACAGTCCTGCCCACCACTAGTAATCGAAATATGCCCTGAACTACTTTGCACACAAATACAATATTTTCAAAAAAACAATGGGGGTAAATGATAACTCTTCAGCACAATTACCCTCATCCCCAATTTACAGTATGTATGCTGCCACCAGCCAAAGTACTTTGCCAACAGCATCAGTTATTGGGTATCTTTAAAATAAGCCAATCTTTAAATATTTGAATGGTAGCAATAACTGTAGCAGTAGCACTTCAGAAGGCAGGTGCCCAAAGTTAGCTGTACACCTAGTCAACAGGCATACCCTCAAGTTAATAAATATATTATAAACCATAAGAATTTAAAATTCAATAATACAATTCTTTACTTGAAATAATATTCTTTCACACAGAAGTAAAAACTAAAGGCTTTAAAACAGGCAGATGAGGTGCAGCAAACACTATTAGCGAAACTAGTTCCTTATACAGTATATTACAACTCACCTACTCACCTATGTTCACTTCTAAATGCTTCTAGTGAGAAAAAAATCTAACAAACTATTCCCTAACAAGCAAAACATTAGCAGACTTAGGTTTACTATTAAAATTTCGAACAGCACTCCGTCGACTGTGCTATAGTCGGCAACGGAAGTTCGAAAACATCGAATGTCGAAGTAAAAAAATCAATCTAGGAACGGTTTTAACATGGGTCGAGGTAGGTGTTCAGTATTATTCTGAACTACAAACATCTCCCCTACCTCGACCCATGTTAAAACCCATTCCTAGATTGTTTTTTTGACTTCGCAATTATCATTTTCGAACTTCCATGTTCGGCTATAGTACAGTCGATGGAGTGCCGTTCGAAATTTTAATAGTAAACCGCAGACTTAAATTTACACTCTCTCTCTCTTTATACAAGTCCCAGGCAGCATTACCAGTGGCTTTAGTTTGAATTTTGCAAGATGCTTTTCTTGTTTCCAGTTACCTACTTCTGGTGGAAGTTTGAACAAGCTCCTATCCAAGTAAGACATTATAATGGGACCTAATGGAACACCTTTCAAGGAACATTATTCTTTAAGAACAGCAAAGCTTTACACAGCCAACAAACAATTTTCAATTTCAAACTGCAGTACATTTTCAATATAACAAATGCACAATTCATTTCTGCATACAAGTTTACAAGCATCTTTAAAACGCTACATTTTATAAAAATGCAATACAAATGCAACTTTTATCTTTTAAATAATTAATTCCATGTTTTTCTTAAATTAGTACAACCTAGACCAGTTAAGTTCACCATTTTTCAGAAGGGAAACGCAGGGAAAGTGACATTTTCTAAGCGTGTTGCAGCATTTTTCACACTCAAATCCTCTTTATGTAAGAAAATAACTTCAGCCTTTATCAGGCAAGTGCAAACCACTGATATATAAGTAAACAAACTTAAGGGTTACGGTGTACAGCTCTACCAACAATCAACGTACTAATAACTAATAATACAGTATTCTACTGGGCACTCAGAACCAATGCTCCTAATTTGTTTAATAGTAGTTGGCTTTGCAAATTTGGCATGAGGATAAGGGGACTTCTCCCAATAAGTTCTGAAAGCTTTCTAGTACATGTAAAATGCAGACAGTAATCTATACTACACAGTCTAATACCAGAGAACCTATACTAGCTATATACAGAACAACCTACAAAGTAACCATTAGGAGGAGGAGAAAAGGAGAGAAAAAAAAAAGAAAAAAATTGACAGAAAGGGAAGGGAAAAAAGGAGATAAAGCAGTGCCAGGTTAGAGTCTGTAAATTCTGCTAACTACTGACATCAGTTTTCATTTTTTACATTGTGAGTGGACAACAAAGAAGATTGGACAACATAGCCTGTCAACCAGAAGTGATGAAGAAAATTTAAAAGGTGAGTTCCTGTTTGGTTTTTGTTCATTATCTTACATAACCCATTGCTCCAATTCATATATGTTGGTGTTATGTAAATAATAAGCATCCTTATTCCTTATCCCTTTGTTATTTAATAAAGATTTTAATTGATGCTCTAGACTGCAGCTGTCACATATGACATGGAGGTCACATGTCCTCCCAAAGTCCATGTGGGTTTTCTCTGAGTACTCCAGCTTCTTTCTGCCTCCAAGAAGTATGCTGGCTGGCTACTATATAAATGTTCATAGGTTCATACTAGGCTAACTGCCCTTGTGAGCCATTTTAAGCCTAGCCAATTATCCTTTGTCAGACTCAAACCCTGAACTTTGAGTTTGTAAGGCAAACACCTTAAACATTAGGCCACCCTCCTTATCCTGTACTTTGCATTTTCTATTGTGTTTGCAACCTGGGTCATTCCCGAAAAATATTTTCCGTGGATCATTTCACCTACTCATTTAAGAAAAAAAAAACTATACAAGTATTAAAAGATACCCTGGAATTACGTAACACTTTTAAAATAAATATATGTTTCCACAGAAAAAAGGCTGCTAGGCAAAAGGAATGAAATGCTTGAAAAACGATGGCTTCAGTGAAAATAAAGTGTGCAACTTTAATAAACGTTGTTGTGCTTAAAGTGTATACGTAATGACTTAAGATGAAGTGTGTGTGTGTGTGTGTGTGTGTGTGTGTGTGTGTGTGTGTGTGTGTGTGTGTGTGTGTGTGTGTGTGTGTGTGTGTGTGTGTGTGTGTGTGTGTGTGTGTGTGTGTGTGTAAGGCCACACAAAGTACAGTTGTGTGCACTTACCATAAATGTAGATGTTCCAGTGTATTCACTGTTGCAGTCATCACATTTGGGTTATCCCTGCCAGGGTAGCCCTCGGCCGGCCCGAATACCAGAGGCTTAGTATTTCTGCGTTGGTTGTTGTCGCTTCAGGACTGACGTCAGGTCGTCAGTAGTATAAAGTAAGGCAGCTGACACCATTACATCAGTTTATCTTGCCATAGCCTGTCAGGAGCCCCCAAGAAGGAGCCAGGTTCTGATGGAAGAACCCCACCAGTAGAAAGTAAACACCAATATGTCCCTTGTAAGGAAAGAGAATGACAGGGGGCTGGAGGGAGGGAAACCAGGACTGAAACAATGAATACACTCGAACATCTACATTTATGGTAAGTGTACACAACTGTACTATGTTCTTCGTGTTTCACTGTTGCAGTCATCACATCTGGGTTGATTTTCAAAGCTGAGGAAATGGGTGGAGGCAGGCAAGGAAACTAGGGGCTGGCTAGGATGCCCTGCAAGACTGCAGAGGCAAACCCTGCCCTGGATTTGGAGAAGAGAGGAAGATGGTAATGTTTGGTAAAAGTGCAAACAGATTTCCAGGTGGCAGCCTCCAGGATGTCCCTGGTGGGGACTCCTCTGAGGAAAGATGCAGAAGTGGAGGCTGCTCTGGTGGAGTGAGTCCTGACCCCCTTGAGGGAAGGCTTTCCATGTTGTTTGTAGCAGAAATGGATGCAGTGTGCTATCCATTTGGAAAGGGTTTGTTTGGAGATGGCTTTGCCTTCTGCCCCTGTAGCAAAGCTTACCAACAATTGATCAGATTTAGTCCTGTCTCTATAGAATCTGAGCTGTCTGTGCACATCCAGAGAGTGCAGAATCCTTTCCACCTTGTTCTGGGGATTAGGGGAAAAAGGTGGGCAAATGAATGGATTGGTTGAGAGCCACACTGGACACCACCTTGGGCATGAAGGATGGGTTAGTTCTGAGGGATACCCTGACAGCATGGAAGATGATGAAGGGTTCCACAGCCATGTGCGCTTGCAGCTCAGAGACTCTTCTGGCTGAAGTAATGGCCAGAAGGAAAGCTGTCTTCCAAGAGAGAAACTTTAGCTCTGCAGAAGAAGCTCGTTCGAAAGGGGGCAGGGTGAGCTTTTCCAATACAAAGTTAAGGTCCCAAGCTGGGGTTGGTGCTCTTCTGAGTGGCCTCAAATTGCTAGCCCCTCTTAGGAACTGTTTGATCAAAGGGTGTGAGAAAAGGGGCTGCTCAGTGGGGAAATGGGCAGAGATAGCAGTGGCATGCATTTTTATAGAGGAGAAAGAGAGGCCACTGTGTTGTAGGTCAGCTAAGTATTCCAGGATGAGAGGGAGGGAGGGCTGCTCCATGTTGGCTCCCTTAGCCTGGCTCCAGGTGCAGAACCTTTTCCATTTGTCAGCATAAGACCTTCTAGTGCTAGGGCATCTGGCCTCACATATAACATCTAGGACATGTTTACTGAGGTTGGCAGATTGATCTGGGGCTAGGGAATAAGCCAAGCTGCCAAACTGAGTGTTTGCAATTGGGGATGCATGAATTCCCCTTCCCTCTGGGTCAGGAGGTTTGGAATCTGAGGAAGATGCCATGGTAGCAGTGGGGACAGGCTGCGCAGCAAGGGGTACCAGTGCTGGCGAGGCCAGTCTGGAGGTATAAGAATTGCCCTTGGTTTCTTCCTCCTTTATTTTGAGCAGTACCCTTGGGATGAGAGGTAGTGGAGGAAAGGCATAGACCGTCAGACTGACCCAGGGGAAGGACAGGACATCCACTTTCCAAGCCATGCAGTGATGCTCCCTGGTGCAGAATTTGCTGAGCTGATAGTTGGTGTGGGAGGCAAAGAGGTCGACCTTTGGGCCGTTTTGTGGATGATGTCTTCATCCTTTGGAGAGGCAGCTCTACACAATTGGACCTTTTTTTTCAACTTCATCAACGACAGCACTGATTTTCTAGAGTTTGTGGTTAAACATTCTTCGCAGACCATAGAATTTCTGGATGTAAAGATTCATCTGCATCCTGATAGAGGTATCAGTACAGGAATTCATAAAAAAGAAACCTGGAGAAATCATTATCTGCATAGGGGGAGTATGCACCCGGGACATATATTTTTGATAACATCTTTGAGAATCAGATCTTAAGAACCTCAAGATTATGTACTGAGAATGAAGACTTTGTAGCAGAATAGAGAAATATTGAGACACATTTAAGTAAAAGATCCTATAAAAGAAAGAATCTAAGATTGAAGCATGATCCACAGGAATTAAGGAGATGAAAGGGACGTCCCTACTTCTCTGAACCCACATCAAGTCATCATGAGAGCCTGGATCCTAAAACTCAATCACAGCAACTTAAATGTTTGTTAACATACACTGCTGACAATAAGCAAGTATGTGAAGTTATGAGGAAGTTTTGGCCGGTATTGACAACTGATGACAAAATAAGAGACATTGTAGGTGAACGGCCCAGATTCTATACAAGAATAAGAAGAATTTGAAACGTCTCATTTGCAACAAAGATGGATTTGAAAGAAATAGGCCCAATTCTAATAGAAATGGCACTTTCAAGTGCTTAATATGCAAAGCTTGCAACTCCATTGACACCTCCAATGTTTTTGTACATCCATACTCCAGGCAACAGTACAATTTTAATGTCTATGCTGATTGTACTAGTTCCCACATCATATACTTAGCAACTTGCTGCCAATGTAATGCTTTCTATGTTGGCAAAACAGATCAACGTCTTAAGGAACGTATCCTCAGACATTTGAGGGACATCAAACAGAAAGATCCCAATAATGCCTTAGCAGCCCACATAGCACAGTATCCTTCTCATTATTTTGTATTTAAGGCCATAGAGGCAGTCTGTCAGACCACAAGAGGAGGCGATGTTCAAAATCGCACAGAGCTAAGGGAAACATGCTGGATAATTAATTTAAGAGCGAACAGATCACCAGGCTTGAATACTACTATTGTGCCATTAAAACCTGCACTTAAGAATAGAAGGAATATGATTAGCAAGTTTACTTGAATGTTGCTTCATTCATATAATGTATTCACATCCATAGCTATTAGTTTTCTCATATACAATCCTATAGTAAAGAGAAACACTGCCCCTTTAATTACAATGAAGGAAATTATACCTCTCTGCTAGCTCGCCTCCTTTTAGTTTGCAACAAGGGCGTGTCACAGAATTAAGTGATGAATGGCTGTGATGCCTTATAAATACAAAAGCTGAACAGTCCTTTTTATACGATCTGAAGAAGGCTTATTTGCTGAAAGCGCTTATCGGAAGACTGAGGACTGCTTATTTTATGTTATATTCTTTTTATTAAAGTTTTGATTTTACTATTAAGTTTTACTGCCGTGGTGGACATCAGGAGTTTTTAGTTTTGTGAAAATTCTGGGAGCAGTAGATAAGCCAAAGAGAAGCGCAGAGAACTGTAAGTGCTGAGATCCTGCCCTGAAATGGAGATAATCCCTGCATGATTCCCTGATAGGAATGTGGAGGTAGGCCTCTTTTAGATCTAGGGTGGCTAGCCAAGCGTCCTTGGAGAGCATGGGTAGCAGCTGCTGGAGGGTGAGCATTTTGAATTTTGGGATCAGGAAGGTGTTTAGAATGGATAGACTGTGGATGGGGCGCCAGCTACCCTCTTTTCTGGACACCAGAAAAATTCTGGAGTAGAAACCTTGGCTTATCTGTTCTGCAGGAATGTGTTTTACTGCCCTCGTAGAAAGCAGGGAAAAGATTTGCTTTTGAGCCTCTGCCCACTGGTTTGGAGGTAGATCTGGGTACCCTTTTCGGTGTGGAAGGAAAATTTGTATCCCTGAGACACTATGCTGAGAACCCTGTGGTCGTTGATAATGGTGGCCCAGGTGCTTGCATGAAAGGAGAGTTTTCCTCCTAGGGGTAAGTGAAGGTGGGCAGAGGGAGCGGGTGGAGGAGGTGAGTCATTATGAGTTCTTACCATAAGGAGGTGGCTTAGAACTCCCTGGTTTTGAAGTGGAGGTATTCCACTGCTTAGATCTCTGCATTACCTGTGGCTGCTGTCTGGGGGGGTCTGGTTCCCCAGGGCCTGGGCTGGACTGGCTTAGTGAGAGCAGGAAAGGACCAGTGCTTGGTGGGACAATGCCTGCTGAACCTGGGTGGCTGCACCTGTAAGAAATCCTTAACTGTCTGCATAGATTTTGCTTTTTCTTCCATCTTTTTTAAGACCTCTTCTGCCTTAGTGCCAAATAAGTTGTCTTTGTGCAAGGGGGCATCCAACAATTGCGATTTGACATGGTCTGGCAGGGGCTGTTCCTTAAGCCATGCATGCCTTCTAATGACAGATCCAGTGACTGCTGCCCTGCAAGAAGCTTCTAGGGTATAAAAAGCACAGTGCAAGGTGTGTTTAGTTACTTGACTTGCAGAATACATTAACTCTTGCAACTCTTTAGATTCTGCACAAGCAGGAAAGGAAGACATTTTTTGTTTGAGGAGTTTGAGGGTATGTTGCTGAAATTTTACCATATGGAACTGACAATTTAGTGCCCTGATAGCAAGAGTAGCTGAAGTGTATACTTTTTTTACCCCATATGTCTAGTGCTCGGGAATCCCTATCTGAGGGGGTGGGATCCTTAGCAGAGGTTGCTTTAATCCCTTTAGGCCCTTGAGAAATTACCTCAGGGTCAGCAGTAGGATTTTTAAAAATAAATTTGTGCCAGTCAGGGACTCTATAGTACCTGTCTGATTTTCTGGGTGCAGGAGGGAGGGTGTCAGGAGTCAAGCTGGGTTCCAGGAAAACATCCTGCACAACATCCAGGACTGGGGGGATAACCAAGGGTCTGTGCTGTGGAAGATCTAAGAATTCCCTGAGTCTCTTTTTAGACTGAGGGTAGTCTTGACTCTCTCACTGGAAATGCTCCCTTAAGGTATGAAGGGTTTCCCCAAAGGAAAAATCCTCTGGGGGAGAGGCTGAAGGGATGGAGTCCTCTGCATCAGAATCCTCATAAGTAGAGAGGGATTGCATGACTTCATATTCAGATGGATCAGAGTCATCTGACTCTTGTTCAGACTAAACTACAGAGGACAGATCTCTTTTCCTTTTGGAGGGGGTAGCTTGGCTTCACCTGATCAGCATGATAAGGTCTTCCGCCATTTTAAGCATTTGAGACTGAAGCAAGGAAGCAGGTGCCTGAGACTGGGTCGTCGGTTTCTTGGGTGTGGTTCGTACCCTGGGCCTAAGAAACTTGGTAGTTTTTAAAAGAATGGTAGTCATGAAAGAAGACGTAATTTTTTGTCAAGAATCGGTAGTGCGAAGGACTTCCTCGGAAGCCAGTGCCTGCTCAGTGGCTCCGGACCTATCCAAGGTAGAGATGACTGTGGGATCCTTAGTCGAAGAAGAGTTTTACGGCATACCGGACTCCAAAAGGGTCTCGGTAGTGGCCTGTGAATCCACAGAAGTGGGCATCAGGGGCTGCGAAAGTGCCTCACTGAGTACCGGAGGACTGATGACTAGCTTAACAGAAGTGTTGTAGGTAGGTTTGGACCTGTGCGGTCTATCTCTGTCTTTCTCTTTACGTTTTTTCAGAAGATCTGCTGTTGGATGGCTTACCGAAGCCTTATCGGAATTTGAGGACTGTAAGTGAAAATATCTAGCTACAATAAGGGCCCGATAATGGATAGTTCTGGCGTTGAACAAAGCACAGAAGTGACAATGGGGGATGTCGTGGTCTGGGCCTAAACAAGTGATGCAGTAAGAATGAAAGTCTCGGTGTGGTATTTGCTTTCCACAGGCGAGACAATTATTAACTTTTTCTGACATCGGTTAGTGCAAGAAAAAAAGGATCCCCAGCAGGGTACTTAGGTTTAGAAGACTTCAACTTCAATTCGGTAGACAAAACTCAGGTAGTGGCTGATAGTCACTTATGCAAACTGCTTCTGCTTCGGGCTCCACGGCAAGTAAGACTGATGTAATGGCATCGGCTGCCTTACTTTATACTACTGACAACCTGACGTCAGTCCTGAAGCGACAGCACCTGACGCAGAAATACTAAGCCTCTGGTATTTGGGCTGGCCGAGGGCTACCCTGGCAGGGATAACCCAAACGTGATGACTGCAACAGTGAAACACAAAGAACATCTGACATGCAGGGGCTCACACAGTGCTCACTGCATGTGAGGCCATGCACAAATGCAGCTTACAGGGGACAGTGATTGACCCTACCCAGATGTATAAACAGGATCAGATAATTTGCTAGATGAGGGTACTCTTTGAGGGCTGATTTTTTTAAACTAAATTGTTTTGCACTATATTCCTAAATACAAGTTAAAGAATTACTCTATGTTAGTCAAACATGGAATGCAAGGTTCTTGCAGTAATACAAAAGTCTTAGCTGATATAATTAGAAAAGCAACAGCTTTCAAGGATTAGAAGTACACTGCTTAAAGAATGAAGCTTACACTTTAAATCATAACAGCAAAATAGCAAAAGTGACAACCTGCCTTAACTGGGCACCATTACCTCAGGTAGGGTGATCCATATTAATCGTTACCCAATGATAACATACTAGAATCTGTACTTATGGTACCACCCCCCACACCCCCATTCAAATACTTAACCCACTGTTTGATTACGGGACTCAAAATGTAGTATGTCTATTTTATGAGAAAAGAAAAAAAATAAGATCTTGAGTACAACAGAAGTCAAAAAAGCGAGGAAAGAGAAAGGAGATTTTTTAAATTTATTTTACATTTGCTAACCGGGAAAGTCCGAGTGGACACAGGTCCATTTTCAGCGGAGGCCCGGGGAATAAAGCTCCAATTACATAAATTGACAAGTTCACAAAGATAGATATTTACATTCAGGAAGTTAACATTTTAACACTGACAGCATATTACATAATTTAAATATGAACAACTTAGGGAAGACATTACATGATACAATCAGAACATGACATGTTATATATAGACTCCATTCAGCAGTTAGAAGATACAGTTGGTAGTACTGCTCTATCCTGACAGTCTAATGCGTTTAATTTCTCAAGTATTACACACACTAACTGTGAGTAGCTTAAGGGATGACATTACATAGTACATTTAGAATATGACAAATTATACATAGAATTAAATTAGTAGTTGGTGGAATAGTAGATAAAGTAGTTGGTGATGCTTGCTTATCATGACAGTGAAATGCATTTTATCTCTTATTGTGACATGAATTTTCCTATGTCTGTTTTAAGGAAGGTTGCTATCTCAATAAGAAAATTCATGTCTGAGTGACAGGAAAGTACAGCTGTGTAAGTAAACTTACAATAACAGTTCTAATACATCACCGTTGCAGAACAGTAATTTATGTGGTTCTTACTCCTTGCACCAGCCACCATCACAGAGCTTTGGGTTCCTTCCATACACTCCAAGTAACAGGAGTTCATGCTGAGCTGCTTATAAAAAGCTGTTGGAGTTCAAAAGTTTCACAGCATTTTTTACCTAGGAGGAAGGCATGAGTCTGAAAAATGATGCTAGGAAACAAAGCTGGTAATAAAATATATACAAAAAAGGGTAAAACAACAATCACATCCTGGCAGCAAGAAAAAAAATCACCATCAAGATAAAGGGGGGGCTGGAGGAAGGGATGTCTACATCAATGGTGACCATTTACTGTTAAGGTAAATTTACTTACCCAACTGTACAATGTTCAGTACATGCATCATTGCCACAGTACCCTAAGCTGTATGGGTAAATTACTTAACTTATTCAGGAAAAGAAAAAAGGGAGGAGGAGGAGGCCAGTAACTAAGATTCCAGCAGTCTCTGCAGAATTAAAGCCTGTCTTGGACCTGGAAAAGGAATCTAGTTTGTACTGTTCTGTAGAAGTATGTACAGTGGACCGAGTTGCTGCTTCATGAATACTAGAGTCTACTCCATTCTAGAAATTCACTAAAGAACCCAATGTACTTGTAGAATGGGGTGTAACTCTGCTTGGAAGTGGCTTGTTGTGGCGAGTATAACGAAAAGTAATGGCATGACATGGCCATCTTTAAACCTGGCCTCTGATTATCCTTTCATCTTAACTTCATGGAAGGAAACAGCGGGCCAGCTCTTCTGAAAGGTCAGGCTTTGTTTGGGAAGGAAATGAGCTGCCTGTGTTACATCCACAAAGTGAATCATTTTTCTCCCTTGTCCTTTGGTTCAGGAAAGAAGCTTGGGAGATTAATAAAATGGCTAAAAGAGAACTCTGAGGTGGACAGTCATCCAAGTTAAGCACCTCAAATCTGCCTGATGAAATGGTTCAAATGGAGAAAGAGTAAGATTTTCAAGCTCAAAGTTAGTCCACAGGAGGTGGACTGCTTCCTGGGTAGCCTAGTTTGTAAAACACCTTTCAAAATCTGCTTAGCTTGAACATTAGAAAGAGGAGGTTCCAAAGGCAGACAAGTTAAAATGTTTACTGAATGGTCCATGACAGGTGTATGACAGGACATAAGACAGTAGCTCACATAAATAATCAAGAACCAGCAGCAGTTTGGCCCTACAAGTATCCTAGTTCTTTCACTGGCATCAGCCTAAAAAACTTTTCCACTTGCACAATTATGATTTTCTAGCGGCAGGTTTTCTTGCCACCTTTAATATCTGCTGCATGTCTGCAGAAAAAACATAAAAAAATGCTATCATCCAGGCAACAGGTTGAAGTGTTTTCAGGTTGGGGAAGCTTGTCATAAATCCCCTTGGCCAAATGGAAAAGAAGCGAGAATTACTTTTGCCTTGGCCAAAAGGAGTCACCACTGCAATTTTTTGAAAGTCCATCTCAATTTTTAGAAGAACCCTGGTTATGAGTGAAAAGTGTGGAAAAGCATATATAAACATCTCCATCCATGGAAATGGGAATGAATCAGTCTTCCAAGCTGGACTGTAAGGAAAATTTCTTTAGCTATCTGTTTTTAAAGGAGGCAAACAGATCTACTTGAGGTTTTCCCCACAGTTAGATTAATTTTTGGACGACCCAAGGATGAAGTTACCATTTGTGGAGTCAACTCTGGTCCAGCTAAGTTTGTCTGCAATAAGGTCTTGCTCTGCTGGAATGTATGAAGCCTAAAGAGACAGACTGAGCTCAATTGCTACCTCTCCAAGCTAACACAGGCAGTGTTAAAAAGAGGCTAAGATCTGGTAACCCCCTCCCATATATGTACCTCATCACTGTGGTGCTGTATTTACACTTACAGTGGCCCTGGGGACCAGAGATGATTCCAGCTCTTCAGCTCATTAATTACTGCCAATATCTCTCGGAAATGTATGCGTTTCTGTCTGACTTTAGGGTTTCATTGAGCTTGCACTTTTACCTCTTAAAACCACTCCCCACGCCAGGACTGAATGTACCTGTAGGGGGTCGGAAGGGAGAATGGAAGACTTGAATTGCAAGCTATTTGGTCTACCTATGGTCCAATCTTCCTTTTTACAATCCCCCAAAGCTGGAATCTGAAAAGTAAACGGGTGCAGATGTTGAGTTCAGACTGATCTGAGGTACGTACAACTGCATTTTCCTCATTCATAGTCTGGCAAAGGGCAGCATGAATATAACTGATGCCACATTCACTAGAATCCCAAGCAACTCCCTTGCAGATGCTAGAACCTGGCTGGTAAAATTCAGGAAGAAGTGCTGAAACATTTCTATTTTATCAAGTAGAAGAAAAGCTCTTCCGAAGGCAGAGTTCAGCAAACATTCCAGGAAGGTCACTCTGCGGGAAGGGATGAGAGAAGATTACTGCAACTTTATTGGAAAACCCAGATTAAGTACAAGTTCCTGAACTGTTGTTAGAGACTCAACAGTTGGAAAAAAAAAGAGTCTGCAAAGATAAGACAATCATCCAAATATGGAAATAGGTGTATGCCTTGGAATCTCCAATAAGCAATGACTGAAGGTAGGTATTTTGTGAATACCCTTGGTTCAGTGGATAGTTCAAAGGATTAGACACACAGCTGATAATGTAAGCCAGATACAGCAGATGTTAAGAAATGCCTGGCAGTATGAATGTGATAACAGATGTACTTTAAATCCATGTTTACCATGAAATCAGAAGGAAGCAGGATCAGAGGTACAAGATGCTGAGGTGATAACATCTTCAATTTCTAAATCTTGACAAAAAGGTTTAAAAGAGAAAGATCTAGCACTAGCCTCAAGGATATTTTGGTTTGGAAAGTATAACAAATCTGAATAATAACCTTTGCTTAGAAAATTGAGAGGCACGGGTTCTAGGTTTGTCTAATACATCACTTTGGATAGAATGAGAGAAAATAGAGGAATCTGGTTCCCTTGAGCAATGAGAGATAATGTGGAAAGGAGAGATGGTTTCCCACTGCCAAAGTACACCCCCACTGGATTATCCTCAGATCCTAACTGCCTCAAAAAATCCAATTCCAATAGGGAAGAGAGAGAAAGAAGTTTGTCAGGGTTGGGAGCTTGAACAGGTGGATAGTCATGCTGACTGGAAGGACTTTCCATGACGTTTAGAGACCTTTCTTTCCTTTTTTGAGCCTCCTCGACATTGTTTTTTTAAAAACCTCATTATTAAGGAAGTTGAAGGAAAAAATAAGTTACGTACTCACCATAATGTTCCATGTGTGCTGTCCATCTTCACCCTCGTTCTTACTAGGTTGGGTTCAGGTCCGATCCTCGGATCAGTCTCGGCCTTTATTTTCAAGCTCAAGGCCCTCTGTCAACTCGTGGCTAAATCCCTATCCCAGCATGCACTAGAACCACCCTAATTATATTATATATATATATATATATATATATATATATATATATATATATATATATATATATATATATACATACATACATACATACTCCAAGGAAAGATTCAGAGGCTGGTGATGAAGGACAGAGGTCAAGGTAATCCAATTTGTATAGATCCGGTCTTCTAGGAGTAAAAGAAGGGAAGGAGGGTGGGATGTAAGAATAAAGGCATAGATGGACAATACACATGGAACGTTATAGTGAGCACATAACTTCCTTATGTGATGTTTTCCTATCTTGCCTTTATTCTTACTAGGTTGGGACAGTGTCCCTAGCACATTGAATCCTGGGTAGCTCATGGGAGAATATTCTTCAGAAGCATGGATCCAAAACAGGCTCTATTGCTGTAGGCCAAATCAACTTTGTAATGAATGATAAAGGTATGTGGTTTAGCCCATGCTCCTGCAGCACAAATGGTGTCAAGTGGCAGCTTAGTCAGAAAGGCAGAAGAAGCTGCAATGGCTCTTGTAGAATGGGTCTTAACTTTCTTTGGAGGTTCTTTATTTTGAGACTTGCAAATAAATGTTATGTAGTCTGATAGCCATTTAGAAAGTGTAACTTTGGAGACAGGAGATCCTTTCTTAGAATCTGCAAAAGAAACAAATAACTGATTATATTTTCGGAGGTCTGCAGTTCTGTGTGGGTAAAAATGTGACTGTCTATGTACATCCAGTTGATGTTACATGCACTGTGCCTTGTTTTCA
Organism: Protopterus annectens; assembly: GCF_019279795.1. Classification (NCBI taxonomy): domain Eukaryota; kingdom Metazoa; phylum Chordata; order Ceratodontiformes; family Protopteridae; genus Protopterus; species Protopterus annectens. The sequence continues at coordinate 415,997,084 of NC_056743.1, read as the reverse complement.
TAATTTGGGAAGAAAACTGGAAATTCTATACTTTGGTTTAAATTGATCTCTGAAACTACCTTAGGTAAAAAGGAGGGGTTTGTTCACAAAGGCACCATGTCTCTGTGGAAAAGCAAATATGGGGGCTTTATGGATAATGCTTGCAATTCTGACACCCTTCTAGCAGAGGTAATTGCTATCAAGAAAATGGTTTTCCAAGTCAAAAATTTTAATTCACAAGACACTGCTGGTTCGAAGGGAGGAAAAACTATGCATGACAGAACATAATTTAGATCACATGGTGCTGGAGGGTCTCTGATATCTGAGAAAGGCTTTGCATAGTTTATGAGACATTTTATTGGGGCCAGACTCTCCCAAATGAAAGTTTGAAATTGCTGTTAGCTGAACCCTAATAGTAGATGCAGCTGCACTGGCACTGAAAAGTTTTGCTAGAAAGTGCAGAATGAAACTAATAGGAGCAGAAAAAGGATCTACATGGTTATTGGTAGCCCATAGGCAAAATCTTTTCCATTTACTTTTATAAATCCTCCTCGTTGAAGCCTTATGTGAAGAAATTAGAATGTATTTAACTTGAGAGGAAAGGGTTGGAAACTTGGCTATCATTGGAATTGGAGTAGCCATGCTGTCAGTTTGAGGGTCTGAAGGGATGAGTGGAGAGTTCCTGATGCAGGAGTCAGAAGGTCTGGAACTGGATCCAGAACCCAAGGCTCCTCCCAAAAATGAGGCCACAGGAAGGGGAACCAGATTTGGCGAGGCCAGTATGGAGCAATGAGTATCAAGTCCCTTCCCAAACAACTAGCTTTCTGAAGGACTTTTGGAATTAGTGGAAAAGGGGGAAAGGCATAGAGGAGGCCAGGGGGCCAATTGTGAACAAGTGCATCCCTTGGTGATTCCCCCAGAGGGGGGATGAGGGCAAATAAGCTGCTGCATTTGGCATTCATAGATGTCGCAAAGAGGTTGAAGCAAGACTGGCCCCATTTTTGGAAAAGTCTTTACGCTACTTCCTGTTTCACAGACTACTCGAGAGGCATCAGAATTGCTCTGCTGAGTCTGTCCGCTATCACACTGGATTTCCTCAGGATGTGCATTGCTATCAGAAAAAGTTGGGAGGAGGTTGCCCACTGCCATACTCTCAGGGCCTCATGACAAAGGGGGTAAGATCTGGTTCCTCCTTGTTTGTTTATATACCATACAACTGACATGTTGTCTGTTTTTATTAGGTTCATAGGTTCATACTAGGCTATCTGCCCTAGGGCATTTATAAGCCTAGCCAGAATGTGTTTGGCTTTCGCCACCCATTTTAAATTTATTTTGCTATGCCCTTTTTCGAGGTTAGTATACTGTGCCTCTGTCTAACAGTGACACAGAAGTGATACCTGGGGTAAACCTACGATCTCCCATCCACTCATCAAGATTCCTCTTGAAGAGAGTCAATGAGGGACTCTGCCTAATCTGGACTGGGATTTTACTCCAGAGTGAAGGGAGCCTCTGGGTTATGAATCTGTCCCTCCAGCATGTCCTATTTATTTCAGTGCTGAGGTTCAAGTCTCTCGAGCGCGTAGCTCAATGTGATTTGGATTTTCTGAGGTGCAGCATGTCCATTAATTCCGGGTTGGACATGGCTTTATACGTCAGGCACAGATCGCCTCTGAACAGGCGGTATGCCACTGAGTAGAGCTGGAGTTTTTTTAACCGGGCAGCATATGGCATCTGTTTGAGCCCTTTGATCCTCTTGGTGAGGTACTTTTGGGGTCTTTCCAGTTGCTGCAGGTGTCTGGTAAGGTACATCCCAAAAGGGGCATTGTACTCAATTATGGGCCTGATGAGGGATGAGTAAAGAGGCACGATGACCTCCCCTGATCTAGATGTGAATCCCTTCATGATTAGGTGGGCTATATAAAATGTTTTTCTAACCACTTTGGCCACGTGGTTGTCAAATGAGAGATTGCTATCAACTTGGGTCCCCAGGTCCCTAATTACTTCTTCTGTACTTAATGGATTACCACCTATGTGGTAATTTGTGGGCACTTTGTTTTTGCCAAAGGGATGACTATACACTTTTTGGCATTTAGCTTGAGGCCATGGCTCTGGCACCAGTTGTCTGTTTCTATGAGGCCCTTTTGGAGGATGCTTGTGTCGGCTGGAGAGTCGATTATGGCACCCAGTTTGCAGTCATCTGCGAACTTGGTCAGCCACAGTCCTTCCGTGTTGGCCTGTACCTCCGAGAAATATATACCGAACAAGAGAGGACCCAGGACTGAGCCTTGTGGGACACCACTTGTAACTGGTTTGGAGTCTGACATGGCTCCAGCAATTCTAACCATGTGGGTTCTGTCCTTGAGCCAGTTTGCAATCCATCTAGTGACATAGGGGTTTATATTTAAGCTGGTGAGCTTATCTATAATGCCAGTGGGGTATTGTATCGAAGGCTTTGCGAGGTCCAGGTAGGCTGTGTGGACCACCTTCCCCTCGTCAATGGCCTTGGTGACTGTTTCAAAGAAATCAACCAGGTTTAAGAGGCAGGATCTGCCCTTAACAAAGCCGAACTGGGTAGGATCCAGTGTTTGTAGGTCCCCAATATCTTTATTTATGAGGTCCATGATGATCCTTTCCATAGCTTTGCAGACCAAGCTAGTCAGGCTTATGGGGCGATAGTTTCCAGGATCTGTTGAGGCACCACCTTTATGGAGAGGGACCACTGTTGCTGTACGCCACTCTTTGGGCACATATCCTGTAGTAAGGCTGAGACTGAAGAGTAGTTTTATGTTTGGGTTTAGCTCTTCTTGGAGTTCATGTAGGACGCAGCCCGGGACACCATCTGGTCCCATTGATGCTGTGTTTTTGCTTTGGAGAGGGCGGCTCTTACCTGAGCATCTGAGATGTCAGGGGGGCAGCACTCTGCTGGGATAGATATTTGCCCTGTTGTTGGGGGGGGGGGGGTTTGCGCTGAACCTGTCAGCTAGGATGTTGGCAATGTCTGTGGGTTCGGTGTATTTTTTGTCATTTTGGACTAATTCTGAGCATATCTGGGAATTACCACCCAGGTTCCTAACATAACTAAAGAAAGCCTTGTGATTATCCTTAGTGTCCTGTGCAATTTTTCTCTCGAAGCTGGCCTTAGACAATTTTATCTGTGCCCGTAGTTTTTTGCTAATACTGATCAGTGATGCCTTCCCTTTTTGGGATTTTGCTCTATCATTTAGTAGCTTCCTCCTTCTATTGTATAGTTTGTTTATGGCTGGGGTCCACCAGACAGGACGTCTGCCTTTGGAGGATTGGGTCTTGGTTTTATTTGGGATCGCATGATCCATGCATTCCTGAAGGTGTTCATAGAATGCATTTATAAAGGATTCTATGGTCTGGGCCGTATTTTCCACAGGCCCGGGGGCTTTGAAGGATTCCACCTCAGTTTTGAGGAGTGTGAAATTTGCTTTAGAGTAGTTTTTCACTGTGGTTTTCTGGGCAGGGGGTGGGGTCGGGATGTGAATATCCAGTGAGATTAGTTTATGGTCTGATCTTACCAGTGAGGGATACACTTCTGGTCTGGAGCATAGAGTCCCCATGTTGGTGATGATCAGGTCCAGTATGTTTTCCCATCTTGTGGGAGTGGTAACAAGTTGTTCCATAGCATTTGAGTTTATAAATTCTAGGAACCTTTGGGCTAGGGTGTTGGAGCTAGAGTAATGCTCCCAGTCTATGTTTGGGTAGTTGAAGCCGCCCAGTATAATGGTGTTTGGAGAGACCTTCATATTTTCCAGTGTTCTCAGGAAGGCCGAGTGGGATTCCTGGGTTTGGGAGGGTGGTCTGTAGCAGGCTATAAACTGGAAGGCAGTTTTACCCACTGTTAGTTGCACATGGATAGTCTCTGATGCTTCGTGCTTTGCCACCAACCTGGAGGTGTGGGTATCTTTGATGAATATCGATACTCCCCTTCCTTTTGTGGTTCGGTCCAAGTTTTGGGGCCGAAAAGCATGGTATGAGGTATAACCTGGTAGTGCTGAGGTGCTCTCAGGAGCCCTGAACCAGGTTTCTGTTACTGCACAGATATCGATGTTCTCCATGCTAAGGAGAATTTCGAGTGCGTGCATCTTGAGGTTTAGACTTCTGGCGTTGAGTAGCATTACTCTTAGTTTCTTATCCCTTGTGATACCTATGGAGGTGGTTCCGAGGGGAAGAGAGTCCTGGAGTGCATGCAATGCTAAAAGCACCACTCTTATCTCTTGGACATTGATGTGCAAGTGGGCCTCTCGATCCTGTTAGGTGCCTTGGACTGTCTTTCGAAGGTAATCCCTCCCCACCCTATCTGAGAGGTGTGTGTGGTCATCATGGCCACTGGTTGTGGGGGAACAAATGGTCGACCTAGAGTTACTTGAGAGGAGTGTAGCCACCATAAAAGATCTTTCTTGCAAGTTTCTGTGATGATTATTTTGAGAGACATTGGCAACTCTTGCATCGATCACTGAGTGGATAGCAACCAGTGAAGAATCCTCATATGGAGACGTGCTACGGGAACCAAAACTATAGCTGCTGCCATGATCCCTAGAGCTCTGAGTACTGTCTTCACTTGGGATTACTTCCTTCTTAAGAGATATCTCACATGATATCTTAGAGATTGTATCCTTTCTGGTGGAAGTTTCGCCATCATTTGTGTTGAGTCTAATTCTTCCCCTATAAATACCACATGCTGAGAAGGAACTAAGGCAGATTTTTCATAGTTTATGAAAATCCCTAGGTGGGAACAGAGTTGCAAGGTTGTATTCCTGGCCTTGATTAGCAGATGCCTGGTCGTGGTGTTTAAGAGCCAGTTGTCCAAGTATGGAAACTCCCAGAATCTTAGACATTTCAAGTGAGCCGCTAATACTGCCATACATTTGGTGAACACTCTGGGGGCTGTAGTGAGGCCAAAGTGCAGCGCTCGAAACTGGCAGTGAGTGGCTAACAGACAAAAGTGCAAGTGTCTCCTGGATCACCTGTCCATTTTTATGTGGTAGTACGTATCCTGAAGATCTACAGAGCACATCCAATTGCCTTTTCCCGGGAAAGGGAGTACTGACTGCAGTGTCACCATCCGGAACTTGGTCTTTTTTTACTGATTTGTTTAGAATACTGAGATCCAGAATTGGTCTCTAGTCCCATTTTCTTTGGAACTAAAAAGAATCTTGAGTAAGTTCCGGATCCTACTTGGTATGTGGGGACTTGTTGGATGACTCTTTTGTCTAGCAACTTTTGAATTTCTAGAGTTGTCTGTTCCTTCTGACTGTGTGGAACGTCTGGAACTTTTTTTATCTTTGGGATGGAAAGTGTAAAAGGGTGTAACCCCTGGACATGATGCTTTGTACCCATTTGTCTTTTGTTAATTGTCACCAGGCTTCCAGGTATAAAGATAAGCAACCCCCGACTGCCTCCAGAACTGGACAGTCGGGCCTCCTTTCAGGAGCGCTGAAAGGGCCTACCAAAGAAGGATTCTCTGTGGCCCTGATTTTGTGGATGCGCTCTGCCACAAGGTTGGTGTCTTCCATTATTACTTCCCCCTCTGCCACTGAGAGAAGTTTCAACTTGTGTGTCCTGAAAAGATCTGTGTGATTTCTGAAACCACATCTTACCAGTACCTCTCTGAACTTTGGGATAAGGTCTAGTAGGCATGGAAAAATGTACTCCTACAGCAGACAGAGTCTTTCCTTCCTGTTCACACCTGGTGAGTGTGTTCTTTAACTTAGGCCTGAACAAGCATGAGCCGTCAAATGGAGCATTTACAAAGGAAGATTTAAAGGGTTCAGCGAAGTCACATAAGTGCATCCAAGAATGTCTCCTTAGGGAAATTCCAGAACCTGCTGCTGTACTCGCTCCATCTGCAGCATAGGAGATGAGTCCCATAGAGGTGTTGATAACTGAATTTACAGTAGCAAGCTGAGAAGATACTTTGTCAGCAACCCCTTCAGCTACTGAACCTTAGAGGGTATCTCCTAGCTCTTTTAGGAGATCCTTCTGCAGTCTCGTAAAATGAATGAGGTAGTTTAGCGATCTAAGAGAAAAGGCTGTTGAAGAAAAAAATACACTTTCCATACCTGTCCATGGTCCTAGACGCCTTGTTTGGGGGACGGACAGAAGACGATGTCTCTGAGAGTTCCTTCTTAGTGTCCGCCACCACGACCATGGCATCAACTGGGACTCCCTTTGTTAGAAAAGACTGGTCAGAGGGGATGTAATAAATTTGTTTGGTCTCCTAGGAATAGGCTCCACGGAATCTGGGGAATCCCATGCCTTTCTAGAAACCAGGTCCACAAGGTCATTGAAAGGCGAAGACACCCAAGAGGTGGAAAGGTGAGGTCCAAAAACCTTCAGCAATACGGACTCCGCTGAAGGGTTACAGAACTTCCAGCCACCTCTCTGCCTTAGGATTTCCAGGATCCTTCCAAAGGAGACATCATCAGGGGGTGACCATGGGGACACTTCAGCTTCATCGAGGTCCATATCGAAAGTGATGCACTCCTCTGGGGAGTCTAAGTGCTTCCTCTTGCACAGTCTCTTCCGAGGGACCTCCTCAAAAGGGTACTCTGGGGAGGTTTCAGAAGTGTGGGAGGTGTCCTGTGGGACATCCTGAGCCTAGGATCTCTGTATGCCTGTGGATGCAGGGGGTATAGAGGCAGGCACCAATGCTGTAGAGGGAGGAATATCCAGAGAGGACTGTGGACCTGTCTGTCCTCAAAAGCCCCCATCTCTGATCTGAGGAAATCCCTTGATCCAAAGAAACCAAAGGACCCCCCAGAGCCAAAGTTGATGGACCTGAGGCTGAGGTAGGAGCCGACCACGAGAAGCAAATTCAGATCCGACTCCCCCCCCCCCCGGACCTGACTGGAGAGTGTTGGCTCCTAGACTCCTCCTCCACCAGCTCTGATGGAGCTGAGGATGTCTGAGCCACGGTTGGATCCGTAGAACCCATGGAGGGTCTCGGATCAGACAGTTCCACTAATACCAACTCAGGACCTTCTGACTCCGATGCCAGAGGTTGGATCGGAGGAGGACTTGGAGCAGAGGAGGTGGATGTCATAGGATCCGAAGACTTGGGGGTCAGATCCAACAGTAATTTGGTCAGCGCCAGTGTCTGTAAGAGCATGTGTACCACCCGATCCACATCATCATCGGAAAGACTCCTAGAAGACCGGGTCAAGGGGGTGGGGGACTTCGTCCTTTGTAGTATAGGAGATCTTAGAATAGGGGAGATCGGTTCCAAGGTCAAAGACCGGCTCCTAAGGTCAAACTCAACTGGCACGAGCAAGAAGGTGTCGGAGCCGATGAAGCTTTGTCTGATTCTGTAGCCTTCGGATCTGAGGAGGACAGTTTAGGAATTTTTTTCTGTCGGATCTAACAAAGTAGAAGAGGAACATCTTTTTCCAGATTTGTTAGATTCAGAAGAGGGAGATTTATCAGATTTAGATGAACTAGGACCTTCTTCTGATGCCTCTGAGAAGGGGGTTTTAAGAAGATCTTTTAGTATCAACTTATTTTCTTTCTCCAGGAGTGCTCTATAATTTAAGGAGTGGCAAATGGAGCAAGACTCCTGGAGATGGATGGCCCCAAGACAATAAACACAAAGAGTGTGTTTATCACTAAGGGGCATTTTTTTGCTACACTTGTCACACTTTTTAAAGCCCACTGGTTTGGATTCCTTGCCAGACATTTTTAAGTACGCTAACAACTACAGGAAAAAACACTAAAAACATTTTTTTTTTTTTTTGTAATCAGGACCCTCTAGCTTAAATGGGTCGAGCTATGCAGGAAACAGAACAGACAGGGGAAAAAACAATGACAAAGCCCTCTAACTTAAGTGGGCCATGATACAATTCTCTATGACAGAAAGTGCACTAGTAACAAACAGAGAAGGAAAGGGCAAAAACAGTAGGGTTAAAAGCCCCCTAACTAAAATGGGCTATCTAACTGTTCTCTAAATTAAACAAACTGTTCCACTAAGGCAACTACAGAATAACTGCAAGCTGGATAGGGAAATAGAAGGCCTAACAAAAGATGATGGCCAAGGTCAGAAACAGCTCAAATATGGAAAAATATCTAAATACAAGTGGAGACATTCAACTGTAAAGTCAGAAAATTAACACAATTTTTTTAGAATTATAGATGAAAAGCAATCAAAAAGATTATATTTAGCCACAACTAGCAGACAAATGCTCGATCTTGTTAGTGGCAAACGAGATCTGAGGATGGTTCTAGTGTATGCTGGGATAGGGATTTAGCCATGAGTTGGCAGACGGCCGCAAGCTTGAAAATTAAGGCCAAGACGGATCCGAGGATCAGATCCGAACCCAACCTAGTAGGAATAAAGGTGAAATAGGACAACATCACATCTATTATTTGGTCTGAAAAAGGGGGTATGAAAAATCTGAACCACTCCTTGGATTACTTTTCCCCTTTCATCACAATTCTTAAGCATCTCAGCTGCAGAAGAGCAGAATACAGAGTCTCTTTATCCAAGGGAGATTTTAAAATCTGAGATTTATAATCATCAAGAAGAGTCTGAGAGTGAAATCAAGTACATCTCCTCAAAACTAATCCAGAAGCAGTAGTCGTGAAAAAGGGGTCTGCAACATCATAAGTATACTTTAAATATGCTGTCACAGAAGCATTTCTTTACCTCAGAAAAAAGTTAACCATTAATGTCTGCATACTCTCAAAAGACACAAGAAAAAACGTTAATGCATAAGCTAGACGGTCTAAAACCCTGTAAGCAGTGGAAGAATACCGCGTTTCTCTAACTTAGCCATTGCTTTCCTGCTTTGTCAAAAGGAATAGAGTTATTAGCACTCATCTGTTCAGCAGCTGCAATTTTATAAAGATAGAGGTCATTGCTGTATATGCTTTAGGGTTGGAAATAGGTACATATGTGCCTGGTACACCTTCTATTATTTGTCAGACGTCTTGGGAGCAAGAGTATGACTCTCAGGTAAGTTGGAAGAAGTGAGAAAAGCATTTTCTAAAGCAGGTAAGAGCAGGAATTGGAGCAGCCACCTGTAACTGTAAACAAGTCATGGCCCTAGTAACTGTAACATGTTTCTGCTCTTCTAACTGAAAATTCCATTGTTTGCATAAAGATTCAGAAAGCTGAGAAAAGGCAGGAATAAGTTTCTTAGGAAATTGCAATAAATTTATCCTGTTCATAGTTGTAGAAATAAAAGACTGGATTTTTTTCTCACAAAGCACATTTTCTCTAATAACTTCTACTCTTTAGGCTCGCTGGATCAATCTTCCATATTCCAGTCCTAGCCAAGAGAAGGCCCTTCACCTGCCATCAGACAATCAAAGTTCACCTCCAAGTAGGGATTCAAGTAATTCCAGTCCAACTTGACCGTATACAGGGAGTTTGCATTAAGACAATGATCTAGAGTCAGTCCATTTTATGAAGAATGAGGAGGATTTAGGAATGGATTTATTTTGTTTTTAGGAATAAAACTATTTAGATGAAGGGAGAGATCTAAATACTTGGACTCTCGACAGTTCTGTACTAGAACTTCCCTTGCCACCAAGGGAAGTGTCTCCCCCTTGCTTGTCAAAGGCATCCCTGCAGCTGTAGAACATGTGGCCATCCTCTGGTCTTTGATTGCTTGGAAGGTTACAACAAGAGGACTGAAAAAGATGGGTGGTCTGAGGAAGAACAGTCAACAACAGCAGAGTCACCCACCAGTGGCTGAGGCAAAACTGGAGATGGTCAGACTCCAAAAGACACCTTAACAGCTTTTTTTTTTTTTTTTTTGCACACAGGAGAAGGCATAACTGCAGAGATCAAAGGTTGCTCCATCTGTAAGCTGACGAAGTGAGAAAAGTAGGTAGGGGAGCCCATGCAAATCAGTAAAGTGACTAGAAGAGAGCAAGCGTTTCTGAGTAAACCACTGGCAGCTCCCCACGAGCACAATGTCCTATCCCAAACACACAAAAGTCTAACACTCAAATATATATTTTTTTGTGAATAGAAAATTTTTCTCACAAATAGTTTACACAAGCACCTACATAAATACCACTTTCAAATATGGAAAAAACAATTCAAATCCTTTTATTTTACAGCAAAGGTTAATATGCTGACAGAAAAATGTTTTCCTGATAAAGTGAAGTAAAATAGGAAATGTTTTCCCAATGGGGACTTATCTACTACCCAGCTCTTGAAGGATCACTAGTCAAATGACAGATTCCTGGGTCCCACAGAAAAAGTACTCACTTCAGCAGCAAAATGCTCTGAAGCTTTTGTACTCCAGCTGCCTTTTATATGGAGACTGTGTGAGCTCCTGATAGCTGGAACACAAGGAAGCATTGTGAATCTGGCCGATGCAGTGGGTAAAACTCATATAGCATAAGCTACTACAACGGTGATCTATGTACTAAACATTTATAAGATTTAAGGTCCTTAACTCGTATTGTCTCTGGAACCATTGATTGACCCTGGTGTGCTCCCATACACACTTCCTTAATATGTTTACATAAAATAAATCAGATGAAACTGTATCAGTTGTTGAAAATTATTATTGCGGAATGTAACTACATAATCAGCTGTTACCTAACTGCATTGAATATCAATTTTTTGCTTATGCACTCTTTTTAAAATTATTCCTGTGACTAGGAGATGTGCTTACCTAAATGCTCAGTTTACTACATTTGTTAAATCAATACGAGTGACAGAAGTTCACCTCAAACAGTGTAAAAAGTTACCTCAACAAAATACAGATGACTCTTTCAACACATAGTTAATAACTGCAATTAATAAAAAAATCTTATATTCCAATGCAGATATGTTAATGAATAACAAAGCATCATTTATTACTCTTATTTGCCAAAGGATTTACAACAGCATCAAGAGTACAATCATATAAGTTAACTTGCCATAACAGAAGATGTTTGAATGGATAATGCCATAACTACATGGGATGTGTCCTGCCCAGGATGTATGACCAGTCTACAAAGCTTCATGGTCCTTCCTTTCACACTGTTCATCTACCCTTAGCACAAGAATACATGCTGGTATAAGAGGGTTGTACAGACAAGTCAAAACTCATAGGTTTCTTGCCATAAACAGAGAGGCTAAAACCTAAAGTTCTAAAGTAATAATGATATGTCATAAAAGCAAAAGTAAAAAGCAGGCTACCCCACCTTTGCCAGAGGAAGTGCAGGAAAAAAGGGGTGGACGGAAGCTGCTAATACTCTGACAGACGTGTAATGTTTTGGTAAGTCAACTTACACAACTGTAAAAGGTTCTTTATGAGATCACTGTTGTGATAGTCATAACTACATGGGACAATTGCTTAGGAAGAAAGGGTGGATGGAGAAGGGGGTCAGAGTCTAGAAGTCCCTAAACAATAGATCTAGCAAATCTTGCCCTAGCTCTGGCAACTGAGTCTTGCTAGCCTGTTGCATGTGCACTGAGGACCAAGTAGCTGCATGTATAACAGATCTAGTGTCCATCCTTTTCCAAAAAGCCACAGAAGTGGCCACAACTGGTACAGTTAGCCTTGACATTCTAAGGGGGACTTCTGCTGTACTTTGATTAACAAAATTGAAAAGTCTTAGGCAGATGTCTAGGATTACAGGCTTGATCTTTTTTCATACCATTAAATGACACTCAAAGTCAGTTACATTCTCTAAAATTGTTGACCTTGTCCATGCAAAATCCTAGTTATCTGAGGACATCTAATGTATGAAGAATTCTTTCTCCTCTGGTTTAGGGTTCATGGCGGAATGCAGGGAAGATGTATAGCTTGGTTTAGTGTAAGATAAGAAACAACCTTGGACATAAAAGAGGGATTGGTTCTAAGATTCACTTTGCCCTTTTGGAAGATGAAAAAAGGTTGAGTAAACATAAGTGCCTGTAATTCAGATATCCTTCTAGTAGAAATCAGAACAAACAGTAAAGCAGTTTTCTAAGATTGAAATTTCAGAGAAGAACTGGTTGTAGATTTTAAAGGAGACAGAATTAACTTCTCTAGCACAAAATTTGGATTACAGGAAGGTGCCATTTGTGTAATAGGTGATCTAAATTCTAATACTCACTAAAGGCTAACTTGTAATAAAGGAGAAAGCGGGATTCCAGTGGCAGACAGGCAAAAAAAAATATCAACGTGTATAACTTGATAGAATGAAAGAACCAAACTGAGCAATTCCAGATGAGTCTCGGCCTGGGATGGTGCGTGTTCTCTATTATGCCACCAACTAGAATTTTTTTCCATTAGGCAAAGAATGATTTCCTAATAGCACATTTTCTTGCCTCCTTAACACTTGTTGCACATACTTAGAAAAAAAGGTCCCTAAATGGGATCAAATATTTATCATCCAGACAATTAGATGGAAATTTTGAAAGTTGTGATGGATGAGGGCTCTCTTGTTCTGTGTGTGCAAGTCCAGTCTGTGAGGTATATTTTTGTAATTTTCGATGGTCAGATGCCTGAGAAGGGAAAACCAATGCTGTCCAGGCCTAAAAACTGTCACCAGAAGTATCTCTGGTAAATCTATATTGATCTTTAGTAGGATTTTGGGTAACAGAGGAAAGGGTGGAAAAGCAAATGGGAATATTTATGTCCAGGGGAACGAGAATACATCTGTTTTCCAGGCCTTTGTGGAAGGTGCTCTGGAACACAAATGTTTTAATTATCTGTTGAGATAGGACAACAACAGATCTACTTGGGTAGTCCCCCACAGGTGGACAATCTCCTGGAAAACCTCAGGGTATATCCTGGATCTGCTCACAGAGTCTACTACTGTGTTCTGTTCTGACTGAATGTATGCTGCCTGTAGAGTTAGATTGTGCTGAACTTCCAATTTTCAGGTAATACTGTAAGTTTCTCCTTGTTTAAAAAACACACAGCTGTGGTACTGTCATCACTAACAGCAGTCCAGGTGTCCACAACTGATTTAGAGCTTTGAGAACTTTTATTAGGATCATCATTTCCTTATGATTTGTGTGTTTGTGTCTAAAATGAGGCTCCCATCTACCCTGGATCTTGATACTTTGAGACATTGCACCCCTTGTGAAATCTGAGGCTTGAGTGGTGACTGACTGAGAAGGCGTCAGAGGAGAAAAAGTACAGTTATTTACTTATTATTTAACATATGTTTACCGGGAAAGTCCAACTTGGAACAAAGCCAATTTTCAGCGGATGCCCAAGGAGAAATGTTCTAGGTGCATGTCTTTGAAATGTGGGAGGAAAACAGATCACCTGGAAGAAACCCACACAAACGCAGAGGACATGCAGACTCTGCAGAGAAGGCACTCCAGCTGAGAATCGAATTGTGACCCTCATGTTGTGAGGTGACAATGCTACTGCTGCACCACTGCGCCATTCGTTATGTAAGTGTGCTAACCATAATAGTACATATTCTAATGATCACTGTTGTAGTAATGCATTATATTCTGCTATTACTATAACAACCGGCCAGCTTCCAAAGCTTAAGGGTATTGTGCATATACTCAAACCACTACCAGCTAGATCAGAGCTAAAGATGATGAGTGGTTTGGGCACCAATCCCTTCATAGCTTTCATGCCTACTGACACATGGAGCTAGAGACCAGAAAAAGGTCAAAGCTTGGCAACACAAAGATAAAGGGGAGGAAGTGGCAACTTGCAGCAGTGATCATGGGAACTTCTACGGCTACAGTAAGTTTACTTACACAACTGTTTTATGCTCATCATTTGATTACTGCTGCAGCCTTAGCTATATGGTTAACCACCACAACTTAAACTGACTGGGAGGAGGAAGAATGAAGGTCCAAGAGCACCTGGAGAATGATCCTAGCAAACCTTATCCTAGAATGAGAGAAGGGAAAGAATCTAGTTTGCTATGTTTTGAAAGGGTATGTACAGAGGACCAATTAGCAGCTTCTAGAATACTTCCATAATCCAATCCTTTCAAAAAGCCACAGATGAAGCCAAGGTCCTGGTACAGTGAGTCTTCAACCTTGCCTGCAATTACTTTATTGTGGTGGGTATAAAAAAAAGGTGAGAATGTGTCAACCATTTGGAGATGGTATGCTTTGTCACAAGCTGTCCTTTCTTCTTACCTTCATAAGAAGTGAATAAAGGATCAGAGTTTCTGAACGCTTTAGTTCTATCAGGATAATATCTGAGTTATCTCTGGACACCTAAAATGTGGAGAATCCTTTCACCCTCATTTCTAGTTTCTGAAAAGAAGATAGGGGGATGACTCAAAGTAAACCTGGATACCACTTTAAACATAAAAAAGAATTACTTCTTAAGGAAATCTTATTTTGTGGAAAATGAGATAAGGTTGACCCACAATAAGAGCTTACAACTCAGATATTCTTCTTGCAGACTGTTTCTACGTTAAACATCTCAAATCAGCCCAATGAGATTATTCAAATATAGCAAAAGTTATTTTTTTTCCAAAACAATGTTAATATCATCTGTTTGTGAGGAGACTTGGTAAGTAACACCTCTTTCAAAAACATTTTAACCTGGGAATGCACTGAAAGGGGAGGATCCATGGGCAGACATGCTAAAATGGCCAACAAGTTCATCTTGATGGACTAGTAAGAAAGGCCAGAGGATAATAACTTAAAAAAATATTCTAAAACCATAAAATCTCTAGCCCTGAAAGGAGAGTGGTACCTGTTTTGGCAACAAATAGAAAATCTCATCTATTTGGTAATATATGATTTTTCAGTAGCAGGTAGTTTTGTCTTCTTTAATACCTGCCACACGTCTTCAGAAAATAGGTGCCCAAAAGACATTAAAAGGCCATCATCCAGACAGTAAATTGAAGTTGTTTCAAGGAGGGGTGTATCAAACATCCCCTGTTTTCTGTTACTAGGTCCAGTCTGTGAGGAAGCGTATGGTAATTGTCCTTGGCCATTTTAAAAAAGAAGGGATAACTACAGTTGCTTGGGTCAGAAGAGACTCACCACAATTCATCTTTGGAAAGTCTTTCTGAATCGTAAGAATCACCCTTGAAATCAGTGGAAAGCATATAAGAACATTCGTTATCAAGGAAATGAGACTGCATCTGTTTTCCAGGTCTTGCTGCATGGATTCCTGAAGCAGAATGTTATCAGTTGATTGTTGTTAATGAAAATAAATCAATTTATCTGAGGTGTTCCCCACAGCTGGATTAATGCCTGGAAGTTCCCCAATTCAATTTCCATTCATGAGGGTTTGTCCTGGTCCTGCTCCTGCTTAGATGGGATGTAAATCCATGCAGAATAACAGTGTGCTGGAAAGCTATATCCCAACCTACCATGGCTAGTCAGCACAGAGGGTAGGATCTGGTTTCCTATCTCACCCCCTATTTATTTATGTACCACATCACTGTGGTGCTTTCTGTAACTACTTGTAATACTGACAGAATCAAATCAAGGTCTTCAAGGAAAAACACACCTGCCTGGTGGACAACTGCCATTAACAGGCTATACAGCAGGAGAAAGAAATTGCTGTCTAATAGTAGGAGGGACCAGTCTCAAAACTGGAAATGCTCCCTCCTCAACTTAAACAAGCAAATAATACTCCTAGTAAACTCCTCCAAAGCTAACTATGAATCCAAATTAGCTTCCTTAAAAGGAGTTCTTTAGTTGCAGTAACCGCAAAGGTAAGACCCAGATGTGTGCTGAACTCGTAGTTAATGGTACTACATATACAGAACCTGTGGTTATAGCAAACCTGCTGGTTGACAGGTTCAGTGAAAACTTCACTCCCCTGTCCTGCCACATATACCCCAAAGCACCCCTAACACCTGTCCCCCACCTAGTATCTCCAAGAAGCAGGTCTTAAACGCCCTCTCCAAGGCCAAAAATACAGCCTCTATGGGACCAGACAACATCCCGGGCTGTGTTCTACATGGTTTAAAACAGAAATTAGCATCATCAATGGGCACGCTTTTCACATGAGTTAAAACAGGAATTAGCATCACTGGCCATGTTTTTCACTCACAGCCTAAAAACTGGTTTCATCGCAGAAGAATTGAAAACAGCTACCGTCATCCTTCTGCACAAAGGGGGGTGGATCCACTGACCTTGGGAACTAAAGACACATTGGACCTTATCAAAGATATAGGTAATTTCCAAATGTTTGACCCCATCCAGTTTGGCTTTGTCAAGAGAGGATCATGCCTGTTAAACTTGGTGGACTTCTTCAAGACAGTCACCAAAGCCCTAGACAAGGGCAAATCTCTATATACGGCCTACCTAGACTTAGCCAAGGAGTTTGACACAATCCCCAACTCAGGCATCATTGATAAAATCACCCAGCTGGCTATCAACCCATATACTGTCAGGTGGGTTGCAAACTGGCTTACTGATAGAACTCATATGGTCATAATAGGGGACTTCTCCTCCTCCAGCAGACCCGTAACTAGTGGTGTTCCACAGAGATTGGTTCTGGGACCTCTCCTGTTTGAAATCTACTTCTCTGAAGTGCAGGCTAAAACTAAAAGACTGTGGCTGACAAAGTTTGCCGAAGACTGCAAACTGGGAGTGGTCATTGAAACCCTAGCGATATCAACATCTTTCAAGAAGGTCTTATGCAGACTAATGACTGGTGACAAAGTCATGGTCTTAAACCTAATGCAAAAAATGCATCATCATCTCCTTTGACAAGGGTGATTTTCCTGCAAACTACCACATCCACAACAATACCCTAAGCACAAAGTCAGTGGTGACAGATCTTGGCACACAGGTAAACAGAAACCTTAACTTCGATCACCGTATCTCCACAGTGATAAGAAGGGCATTTTCTATTGCTCATCTCATAAGTAAGGGCATTGCCTCCAGAAAAAAAGAGGTTATAACCCCCCGTACTCTTCCCTCATCAGGCCAATAATAAAGTATAATGCTCCCTTTGGTATGTTCCTTTTCAAACACCTGCAGCAATTGGAGAGACCACAAAGGTTCCTTACAAAGAAAATTCAGGGTCTTCCAGATCTCTCTTATGCAAACTGATTGAAATCATTGTCACTTTACTCTATGTCATACGGGCTGCTCAGAGGCAACCTGTGCCTTGTATATAGAGCAATCTCTGACCCAACTTTAATAGAAATGCTCCACATTCACAAGTCAAATGGCACACATGTCACTCACTCCAAGGACCTTATCCTGGTATGTGACATCAACAGAACTTGCTGAACAGACAGATTTGTCTCACAGAGGTTGCCCCACCTTTGGAACAAGCTTCCTATTTCATGTTAACAAAGCCCCTAGTTGGCCCTGTTTAAGTGTAATTTGGATGACTGGATGGGTAACCAGAAATTCACCCCGGGGTTTTACCTGTGTCCCTCTTGGATAGAGGCAATAATTGCGGATTTTAGTGTTTTCTTGAACCAGACACCCTTGGGAACATGGGTTGAACTTGGCTAGGGGCTGTTAGCCTAGTAACCTCCTATGATCCTATGGTTTGGGATCATAAATGACAGTTTATTACTGCCATCATCTCTTTTACTAGTGTGTGTGTGTGTGTGTGTGTGTGTGTGTGTGTGTGTGTGTGTGTGTGTGTGTGTGTGTGTGTGTGTGTGTGTGTGTGTTTTGGTCTGTCATTTGTGTTCCAAAAACCATGCAACTTTACTCCTGTAGAGACTACTCCTCAAGCAAAGCTTGAGGCATTTATAGCTACAGACTGCTTTGGAGCTGAAAGGCAAAATGGGAGACATGAAGTCAGATAAATCTGGTCTCTCCACCAAAGAAGCCCCTTTTTACAAATCACAAACCAAGAATCTGGAATGTCAGCTGATGTTAATGTTGAGGCCATACTGATTTTTAGGTACCATTGAATTATTTTCATGTGGGGTCTGTCTTGAGGAATTATTAGAATTATAGATACCATGAATCCTAGACTCCTGAGGAATTCCTTTGCTGAGGCCTTGGTTTGGAAAAACTCAGGTATACATCCAGCTATAGATCTACTTTTTCCTATGGAATAAAAACTCTCTGAAGTGTGGTCTCTAAGACACACTTCAGGAAAACAATCCTATGAAAAGTGGTCAAGCAAGACTTTTGAATGTTCTCTTGCAGCCCGAGTCTGTGAATGAGAACTTTCTCACAGCTGAGAGATTCCTGACACTTTGAAAAAGATTTTGCAAAGATAAGCAAGTTATCTAGGCAAGGGAAAATGTGAATACTTTGCAGTCTAAAGTAAGCTATCATCGGAGCTAGATCCTTTGTGAATACTCTTGGAGCAGTGGTTAACCCAAAAGGTTACAATCAAAGTGTTATCCGGACACAGAAAACCTCACGGAACATTTGAAATCTGGTCACTCAAAAATGTAAATGGGGAACGAAGGTTTGTAATTTTTGAAGTAACATTTTGAACTTTGGAACTAATTTAGAAAGAAAAGATCAAGCACTGATCCCGTGAAGCTTCATTCTTTGGCACTAGACACATTCTTGAATAAAAACCTTCTCCTTTCTGAGAAGGATGGATAGCTTCTATCACCCCTGAGTTTGCAGATACTGAATGACAGAAGGGACAAAAAAGAGGTTTGATCTGGCAGATGAGGGAGGACCTCCATTATAGTAGACAGAGAGTCCCACTGCCATCTGTATCCCTGATGAACCACTCTCAAAACCCACTTTTCCTTTTGAGACTATCTGTTGCCAAAGAGAGAGTAATGCTGAGCCAGAGTCTGGGGGGGAATTAAAGGTTTGCCACCGTATGTCAAATTTTTCAGATTTTTTTACTTCAATGAAAACACTCAAACAAGAAGCTAAATTGATATTCAGAATTCCCACACCCTTTATAACTTACAAAGACAAAAAACTATGAAAATTAAAAAAATATATTGTTTACCCTTCCAGACAAGAGGAGTTGCCTCAATTCAACAACTGCACCCAAAGGCACCATCTGTGTTAAACTCATGCTAAAGCACGTCAGAACCTGTTTTCTTACTTACCCTGACTGCTCTCTTTTCTTTTCTTAGCTATATTCCCCTCCTAGATGTGAAAAAACAGTTTGTATGCTTTAAGTAAGCATTAACTTTTACTCCTAAGAAAAGTTGCAGTGGCTATCTTTAAAGAAATAACCAAGCCAAGCACTGCTGTATTAAACACATTAAAGTATCAAAGCTGTTGGGAAGGAAACTACGTCTACCTTTTATTCACTTCCTATAGTTTCAAAGTTCATTTATTTTTCATTGAACTGCTTGTCAATGTACCTCTACGTGTTAATTACAGTGTGCTAAGAGAAATGTAGGAAGTACAGTGTGGTCAGATTTCTAATGATTGATTGCACGTACAGAAAGCCCATCTCCATGTGAAAGCAGTTGGAAACGAAAACAAAAGAGACAGCAAGTAATTTTGCAGATGCATGAAATTATCTTTAGAAGTTTCTCAGAACACATTTTCATGGTTTTCTGCTTCCACCTGTAGACTACTCGTCTCCTACCAAGACCATTTGCTAATGGAAAAATGGTTTATGACTGGGAAATACAAGAAAACTACCATTTCCATGACTTTCATCACTGCTGTATTTGTTAAACCTACTTATTTAAAAAAAATTGTGTCTAAAACTTAAACCAAGGACATTAATCTAGATATTCACTGCTGTAAAAATGGGAGATGATCATCTTAATTCTATATATAATGTGATCAATTAATTTCTATATAAAACACTCCAGCAGTCCAAGATCACATTATCTTAACTTTTAAATGCCCTTATCCAGCCTCACTTACCCTGCCACAGTGAAATGCCTGGATAAATTACATCTGAGAAAAATTAATTTTTTGCTTTAAAAATTTTCAAATATAGAGCAATCACTGACAGGACTCTCCCACCCCACATTAAAGATATCCCCTGACTGCACCCTATATATAATTGCTTCACAATATAATGTTTTTATCATGAATTATTTATATAAATTAAAAATAAAAAATAAAAACAAAAAAAGCAATACATTAAAATAAAAAAATACTTAATTACTTCTTCCATTACTTCAGCTTCCTTATAAACATAAATTATAAAGTGAGGTATGTGCTTTACAGTTCCTTCATCAGTTTAACACAGTCAACAAAATTCTAATTTTTCCCAGCCTCTTCTTGTGAAGTCATACTTTGACATGTCAGATCATTTACCTAATGGGATTGATGTTTAACAGTCTCTCATTTATTCCTTAATGCCACAATATTGCTGGTCTCCTTCCTGATCATCTCCACCTCCCACCACCAGACTCTGGTTAAAATCCAAGGTTTTCCTAATTCTATTATTCAAGTTATTTCCTGTGTTTTCTTTTCTGTCATCCAAACATTTTTCCTTTGGAACAACATGATATGTTTCATTGTCCAATTCTCTCTATTGCGTTTGTTTCTTATTTTTCTGACAATAACCCAATCTCCCTCTGCCTGCTGGCTAACTCTTTGTTAAGTATTTTTTTAATTCCTCAACATTCCCTGATTACTAGGATAAACTTGCTTATCTTCTGCAAGGTGTACAGTGAGTCTTTTCTCAAAATCATTGTCATCTCCAATTTTTAATAATTTTTCCTTCTACCACAATTTTATCAAGAGCAACTACTTCTTACTTTGGTTACATCTTTACTCATAATACAAGTCTTGGTTGTTTTCACATGACGTGGTTTGCAGCATACAGCTGATGTGCCCCTTCAATTAACAAATCCTGCTGTGGAATATCAGTCCAGTTGCTTAGTTGTACTTTCATATAACACAGTCTTTTCCTTCTAGTTTCTCTGGTATAGCAGAACATCTCTGTTTTAATTTGTATGCACTTCTAATTTTACTACTTTTTGAAGCAACTCTTCTTGACAAGCTTCATGCTCTGATTTTTGCTGTTTTATCAGCTCATCCGGAAGGCCAGTTAAAGCTTCTATTTTTTTTTTAGCATTATCTTTGACTGCATATATCTCTTTCACTTATTTAAAGCATGACTGAGTGCTCATTTGATTTATTTTTACATCTAAATTACTGGAAGCCATTCCCTATACCAAATCTAAAGTCAAAAGTCAAAGTCAAAGTGAACTTTATTGTCATTCAGGCTACACAACAGTGCAACTGAACAAAATTGCTTTACTTCGAACTCAATGTGCATACAACATATATTGATAATATTAATACAACAATAACACATATACTAATGCTAATCCAACAAAAACAACAGTAAGACATTTATGCAGTGCAGTAACAAGTACAATGACATGCCCCAAGACTATTCCACTTACATGCTATCAGTACCCAAAATATTACACAGACAAATCTATAACTCAAACTGCTTTTTGCTGAACAGGAATTGCTGAATAGGATTCTTCTCAGCCAGAGTTTTATCTCTTTTCTATTTGATTTTCTGTTTCTTCTTTGCTGCCATCACAGCAGTATAATTACAAGTCAGTAACTGAATAGCCGAAAGAAGAAGAAGAACTGAATAGTATCCCATTTGATTGCTTTAGGGGATTTTTTTTTCACAACTCTACGTTAACACTAGGAGAGTTCCAATAAGCTTGGTGATCAGTGTGCAGCAATCTCAGAAAATTCTATGGCAAACAATGTTAAAAACATCTGTGTTTTGTTTTTATTTTATTTATTTATTGATTAATTGATCGTGGATAGGAATATGTAGGAAGGCATCTTTGATCTAAAGTGACCAGAAAAGCCCTAGATAACAACAGATTAAAAAGGGCTTATAAGATCAGTATTTTAAAGTTTGGAACCAGGAGAAAATTATGCAGTTTTGAAAGGTAAAAAATGGGTTTCCAGACCAACTGCCTTCCTTTTTGGGAGCCACAAATATTCTTGAGAAGAAGCCCATCACTTGTTGAGACACAGAAACTAGCTCCTTTACACCCTGAAACAACAGATCTGAAATAATTTGAGGGAAAAGGCAAACTCAGTTCTTTACAGGATGAGTCTCCACAGCTTGTATAGGAGGTGATGCCCACTAAAATTTGTAACCTTGATGAATTATTTATAGAAATCAAGATTCTGAGATTATCTATTTATAGAATTAAAGGCAGTTAGATAGCTTCATTTCAATTTGGGGAAGAAGTCCAAGACAGGGAGGGGAGAGATAAGTAACACACACAGACAGCTTTTTCTTTTCTTTGAAAAGGAGGGCCCTTGAGATCCCTCACCATTCTTTTTTAAGTCGCCCTCCAATCATTCCTTATACTATTTTTAGAAGACTTTTACTGGGTGCATTTAAATGGCTTTTGAATGAATGACCCAGGGTTAAACAGATAATTCCTTTGGTAAATGTAAGCAGGGGATAAAAATACTGCTTCACACCTTACATCAAACTTCTTCTAGCTCTTCGAGTTTATTAAGGATCTCAGCTGAGGAATTTCCAAATGGGAGATCTTTATCAAGCATGATCCTCAGAAACTGAGCCTTCATATCCTTAGGGAACTTCTGTAGTCTCACCCAGGCATTCCTACATATAATTTTTCCAGCAGCAGCATTCCCAGAAACAGCATCATATGCACAGAGTGTTTAGTGACTTTTGAAGCAGAATTATCCATATCCAGGAATTAGTTTTAGCCCCAAAGTATGCAAGGCTAGCTAAAGACTGTTGTGTATCAGCAAAAATAGATAAATATTTACAAAGTATATTTGGCAATAAATTGCCTTGAAAGCCAAAGTAGATGACATATATGCCTTCTTGACAAATCAGTCAAAAACATGACTGCTTTTATCGTTTGGTACAGGACTGGCGGAGTTAAAGGACTTAGAACTTGTGTCCTTCTCCAAAGATATAATAGCAGAGTTAGCACTTGGTTTTCACAAGTGGAATCTATAATCCATACCTCCATAAGCGACCTGGCTCTGTTTAGCCCAGACTGGGATGTCTGTCCCTAGGGAGGCTATGCAGTGTAAATCTCACAATAACAAAAGGAACTGTATTGCCAGGAATGCATCACTTCAAGGATTTAAATATACATTTCCAGCTGTATCATCTACCCATCCTTTTAGTTAAGTGGCCAGATGGGGCTATAATCAATCACACCTCAACAGAAATGGAAACAACACTTTATCAAGTACATAAAAAATCACCACCCTCCAAGTGGAGATAATAAGTCTTCAAGTGGAATCAGTGATACAGGAGTGCAAAAAAGTAGGCTTAGATTACACCCAAAAGCAAAAGTATAGAACATAAAACGAAAGTAAATCAGCACGTATTTGCCAAAGCATCAGTAACTTCACAGAGATGATCCACGCAGAAGATCACTTTATCAACAGGAAATAAATATGTATTTTGGTAGAAGACATACTCAAAATTGATGGATGCATCTCTATTCACACTGCAAGCCCCATCTCAGAGAAATGTGGACTAACATAAATACCAAGTTCACAGGACTGAAGTCATTAAAGTGATGTCTGCCACACTGTCAAACAGACGCTACTCTGGAATAAAGAGACTTGGTAAAGGTCATTCAGATTTGATAGTTTTGGTGCATGTGCATGTTTAACTTTAACACATACTATGTCACAGGCTCCTGTATCTAGGAATCATGTACACCAAAAATCTCTGTGCTACCATACCCTTGTTTTCTGTGCTTTCTGAAATGCAGTTGCTGCATATTAATCAGAATTACTGTGAAATTGTTACATTTTTGCCTCGCAAGAGATAGAACCAAGTGACTTGGCAAGAGAACTATAAATGCAGCCATTTTACTATCAAAATGCATGCCACATTTTGGGGTCTGCACAAACTGAGTAAATTTTCCTGCTCCACTCAACAGATGGCTTTATACAGTTTTTCATTTATGATTTGACTATATTACTATTCAAGGATTTAACATATTTAAACTATCATTTAATTCTATATAATACTTACAGGCAGTGGCGACTGCGGTGGTGGTGCTGCAGTAGCGTTGTCGCCTCACAGTTAGACATTGCCCGTTCAATTCTCAGTTAAAGCGTCTACTGTGTAACGACATGCGTGAATGGGCGTTCCTTCGTTGAAGGTTGTGCATTAGGCCCGGCAAGCCAGCATGTAAAGCTCTACTGCCAATCACTAGTGGACCGGAGTTCCGCTGTGGTGACCCCTAACCGGGAAAAGCCGAAAGACACACACACACACACACACTTACAGGCAGTGGCGGCTGGTGACTTCAAATCAAAGGGGGGCTGCAGGAGACAGGTGAGTGGGTGGGGTGAATGGGAAGGGGTCTGGCCAACTAGAAAGGGGAGGAGCTATGCTCAAAACCACAAAAACTGTAACTTTAATTAAATATACTGCCCTGGGTGCCAAACCATCATTATGACAGTCCAATCAAGACAAAATGAAGTGTAGAAGAAAAAAAATATTTCAATGCATTGGCTGCATGACAGCTTACTTAATAGCTAGATGGAAACAAAAAGGTTGTGAGGCATGAAAAAATAAATTACTTTTTAAATACATTACTGGAATGCCAGTCAAAATCAAGTACAAGAAAAACAAGCAGCACTCAACTCAAAGCACTTCTCCTTGCACTGCAGTTCTAATTATAATTTATATTCAGCTTTATTAAAGTACCAAGTAACATGCTGAAAGTAGCAATCTCTGTGATACCCCCACTTGTAAAAATGTTTCTTATTCAAAAAAGACCTGCTGCCTGACAACTATCAACTTGTTTCATGGGGAAAACATGATCAAAGTAAAAAATGAAAAGCAAACAAGAAACAAGCTCAAAATACATTGCTTAAAGGATTACTGTACAGGTTACGGACCATACATGATAGATTGGCATTCTGTTTGGTTTACAGGTAAAGCCTGCAAAGATGACTGCAAGTCTCCAACAAATGTAAAGAGCTTTTTAAAATAATGTAATCCTGTCCTTTATTACAAATACTGTCATATGCATTTCAATACCCAAGGCTTATACATTATCTAGTTATGTAAGTATTCTCTGCATGACAACAACAGAAAGGCTTTCAATGTTGGTAACTCTTTAACAGTATGCTTATTAAAGCTTACTTGCATCTTACAATCTCAGACAAGCTTACCTGATGGTCATTAAAGCATTGCTACTTAAACACAGAGCAACAGACACTTTCTGAGTAATAATAAGCATAAATCAACAGTATAAAATATGACAGAAACCACAACATTCTGCAAAATCAAGGACAGAATAAAAGTAGCACTTGTGTCTAACTTGGATGGGGGGACACTCTGCACATTTACACTGCATAACTGCTCTTTGCCTTGCTTGGACACATCCAGAGTCACTACATGGGGGAGTGGGGTGCAACAAGTATGTCATAATTTGAAATGTCTCTGGCTGACTGTGATGGCCCTGACACATTTGTCATACCTCTCAACCTCAGAACAAGAAATATGGACAGAGCCATACATAGAAGTGGGACAAAGGCCCAAAAATGAGGACAATTTTTAAATACTGCTCTTATAAACTTAGAAAGATAATAGAATAGTAGGTCTTGCATTAGTATGAATTTTCTGAAAGGTACAAAATCTGAAACTCTAACTTCAGTCTTTAATGATTTGCCACTAATTTGCCAAAAAACACAATTTTATGAAAAATGGACCAAAAATATAATGCAAAAATATAAAATAGCCACACAATACAGCTGGAAACCTGTCAAAGAATGGACACTTTTTAAATATTAGTACTGCTAACTTGAGCAGCTGACAAAATAAAAGAATCTACATGCATTTCTGAAATAAAGGTAATCTATAACTCTGATTATTACAGTTATTTCTTAATTGCAAGCCCTCCACGTTTTCTTCCAAAATTGCCATTTTGCGGCAGGATTATTAGGGGGAGAGCAACATTTTGAGCCAAAATTGGGGACAGTTGAGAGGTTTGGATATGCCTAATTCTATAAAGCAATTTATTTGCACATACCTCTCAACTTGTTAATGCAGGAAATCTGGACAAGGCCAAATATACTGGGGGAACATATAAACAGTACTATAAATTGTTGTATAAACTGAGACAATTGATAGAATAACAGGTCTTGCTTTAGCATACATTTTTCTGAAGGTTATAAAGTCTGAAACTCAGTATCTGTCACTATTTACTGACTTGATTCCTAAATTATTTGCCAGAAAACCACACATTTTATGAGGAACACACCAAAAATAAGAAGCAAAAATCTATTCATTCTGTGAAAATATGGACAGTTGAGAGGTATAGTTCAGCCGGGGCTGTCTTTGAGTTTGCCGCCTTCCTCCTCACAAAATCATGGTAGAATGGAGCCTCCCCCCTGCAGCCATTCCCAATGAACCATTACTTGGCTATTTCACCCCATTTATCATAAACACTAATGTGCATGCTGCTTTACTTCTACGATGATTTGAACTTCATTTGAAAGTTTTATTTTGCATTTTACAGCACAAACACTAAGACATCTGCTAAATAAAGCAATGCAATCTCACCATGAAAACAGACTTAGCATTAAAACTTCTATGCCCTCAAAACTCACATTCATTGAAACAGCATTGAAACCCACATTAAAAGAAAATACATTTGCCAGTGACAGATAAAGATTAACTTTGGGCTGTTTTCAAATCTTAGGCACCTTGGACACGAAACATATACGTGGTCTTTGATACACCTTCCTGACTGTATTAAATTATATTCGTTGTACAATATAGTACAGTTGTTAGAGGGTGTTTGAAATTTGTTTTGAACATTTTTCCAGTAAGCAATGAAACAAAATGCATGCACCAATAACGACAAAACTGCCCAATTCAGAACATTTCTATCATAAAAGTCTACTCAAACTTCTACAGTCCACCAGTATCAGTAAATATGCACAATATCTGAAGAAGTAAAAGTCATCTAAATAATTCCACATTAAAGAAATCTGTAACTAATGAAGAGGTTGCTGCTAACAAACAACTTTATATTTCATTGTTTCATCTACAAATAAAGTGCCTGTTGCCCTTGAGGAATAAATTGCCTAAGTTGCATTAAAAAACGATAAGCTAGTAATATTGCAATAGGGAATGGATGACAAACTGATAACAGGTTCACAGTTACTAGGTATCTTCACCAAAAAGGACTGCAGCATCAACCCCCTTTATAATACAGTACAGTATCAGCAATGCATTTATCTACTGTGGGAGTAGAACCCACAGCCTTCTGCATCAAAAGCAAGTACACTACCTATTGTGCTATTAACAACACAAGCAGACTCAGCATAATCAGTACTAAACTTTTGTTCCCCTGCAGCTCTCAGCTTCTTGTAAAATCTATTTGACACTCAGCTGCATCTCTGAATTTTGCAGCACAAGAAATCTGGAAAAATCCAACATGGGGGGGGGGGGGCAAAAGACCAAAAAACAGGGACATATTTTAAACACTGCTTGTATAATGTTGGAAAGTTGTTATATAAAATGCTGAGTTACCACCATACATTTCACTGCCAAGTATTGAACCCAGGACCCTGTGCAAAACAGTCAGAGCAATATACCACTATGCCAAATCATCTGTTTTATGAAAGAAAGGAAGACTGAAACTTAAATAGCTACATTTATTGAATTCAGTTATCACCATAGCTCTCAACCTTCGCACAAAAAACCTGGATGAAGCCAATAATTGGGAAATACAGTCCAAAAAATAGGAACAAATATTTATTGAGGACACCAGAGCAAACACAGGGAGGATATACAGACTCCACACAAAAGGCAACCCAGCTAAGAATCAAACCAGAAAACCTGTAGTTGTTAGACAACAATACTACCACTGCACCACTGGCTGAGCCAAGTAACAAAAATACAGAAACCACAGATTTTATGAGGAACAGAAAAGAACAAATATGAGGCAAAAATCTGCAAATGTTTTACAAATGGTGGTGTGTAGGGAATTCAGGCTTTTGCCAGTTGGGCTCAAGGTACAGGGTTCAAGCCTTATTCTCTGCCCACCACCATGTAGCAACTGGGGCATTTCTCACACACACACACACACACACACACACACACACACACACACACACACACACACACACACACACACTACCTTCCGATCCTCCATAGCAGCCTGCCTGATTCTGTCCTCTGCAAGCTAAGTCCTCTGCAGGGTGGAGTTTCCTTCCTTCCCTATCCAGACTGCCTAAATGAGCAGTCTGGAGTTCAGGAAGTAAGCATGCCCTCTGCAAGCTAAGTCCTCCGTAGGGCAGAGTTTCCTTCCTTCCCTATTTGGACTGCCGAACTGAGCAGTCTGGAGTTCAGAAAGTAAGCACGCATGTGTGCGTGGAGTTCTGGACTGCCTAACATAGCAGTCAGGAACTCAGCACGCATGTGTGAGTTCCGAGACTCATGAATTTTTATTTATTTTATTTTCATTTTCTACAGTGGGGGGACACAATTATTTTTCTTTTCACAGGTGGGGGGGGGCTGCAGTCCTGCAGTCCTACAGCATGAGCCGCCCCTGCTTACAGGTAAATTTGAAGATCCTATTTGGTGCTTTTTTCATTTTCTAGAAGGAGAGCAGTACTATGTTACACCTCTTACACAATTACAGATCTAATTGCTAACATACAGACATTACACTGTGGAACTTCTGGTGGCACTTTTTTCAGTAACTATGTAGTTATCTATTTCTCTTAGAAGCACTACATACAGGCACAGTAAGGAAAAGACCAAGTGTCACATGAATTTCAGGGAGGAGCAATGAGTTTATATTTAAATCCACGCCATAGAATATGACAGATTTGGGTACTGCACTCAGGCAAAAATCAGTGTCATGCATTGTCAAGAACAATACTGACCTAGATTTCTTGCAAGAAAAAGTTTGGCAGCAAAGCTGCACAACAGGTATTAGGACAGTGGAGGTTTGGTTAAGAAACTAGTTCTGCTAACATATCCAGAAGAAAGGTCACTCTTTTGATGCATTTTGACTACAATACTTCTACTGGGGCTTGCCATAAGTGCTTACATGCTAGTGGCTTGCAATAGGGTCTACATTACAACATCGAACTTGTAAAAGTTCGAACACTGTAATATTGAACTCTAAAGTCCGAAATCCAAAAACAACAAAGCCACGGCACATCGATTTTTTCTCCCAGGGAAAACAATCAGTGGGCCGTTTTTGGGGCTTTTCTATTTCCTCCACTGTGGTGCGATCTCGAAGTTGGTGTATTTAAGTAGGGGGTGCACTGGGGGATTTGGGGGGGGGGGAAAGCCCTCCACTTTAGTTTAAGTTTTAAATTTTTTTTTTGTCACGGAACAGTGATTTTTTTTCCCTGGAAAAAAAAAATCACTGTTCTATGTTTTCGTTATTCTTGGGTTTTGGACTTTAGGGTTCGATATTACAACGTTCGAACTTATGTTAGTTTGCTACTGTGATATACACTCCTTGCAATACATGTACTTGCTGCTACTTGCTTTAAATGGCAAGTTACCTAACGTCATTAGTTTGATCATAATTAACTACCTGGTCCTCCTACTGCCCAACTCTACCAAACTGCATAACCCTACCAGAACCCTAACTCTATCCCTAAACCTCCTAGCAGTCTGTAACCCTAACCATAACTCACCTCTCCCTAACCCTAAAACTCTTCTCCTGCTCCCTAAACCTAACTTTCACTCTCAAGTTCTGCTTGAAGAAGCAGACAATGCTCCCACCCCTCCACCCCCACTCCCAGCCACAGCACAAACTTTGACAAGCTTGGCTTCTTTGGGGGAGTTGTGGCGGCTCCTCTCAGCAGTGCAGCTGCCTCTGGCCCAAACATGTAGTGGACTTCATGTGTGAGCAGATAGCCTTATAAGCTAAAAGACACCTGAGTCGCTGGCTGTGAGACGGTGGTCTTTAAACATTTGAGACACAGGTGCTTGTAGTAGACCCCCCCACCCCCGCTTCTACTGCAGTAACGTAAAAATAACCAAGTAAAATAAATAAGTAAGAAGGTTCATTCTCAAGGTTAAGACAGATGGAACATATTAATACAAGTCAGTCGAAATGGTCCTAAAAGGATAATCTCTTCACACTTCAATTCTTTTTTGGCATTGTGCACTATAAGT